>NW_027464760.1:0-28430 GCF_043290135.1 Rhipicephalus microplus | reverse complement strand
ATTCGCAGAATCACTGAGCACTTTTTTTTTTCAAGAGGTTGCCCGGCCTGACATTATGCGTGGTGGCGGGTACTAATGTTTTGAGAAGTAGGCTTTCGCACTTGCTTCTTTCACTCTCCTTTTGACCCAAAAGCGCTGTACTGTGCTCCTTCAAAAATTAAACAATTCAGGGTTCATAATTTTCTCCTCCATCCTCTCTTATCGCTAAAGTGTCCAGTGCTCAAATACCAATATCATACCTGGTATATTACTTTTCACGTGTTTGGATATTCGACCAGCAATCAGTCCTCACGGTGTTTTGAAGAAAATCTACACATGCAGTGAGCTAACTGCTTGCAGCCAAGTTGACTACCTTTGTAGGGACACGCTTTCGTGCTAATTTGGTGGGCATCATCACATGCAGCAAGACCAAAGAGCACGGACAGTTATAGCTGACGCAAACAGAGTGATTAGTTTCTGTCTTCTCTCCCGCTATTTGTCATGGTGCACGCTTCAGTGTAATGTCGCTGTCAATGCTTAAAATGAACTATGGCAGTTAATCGAGTTCTGCTGAGAGGGTCTCCTATTGTCCAGAATGGAACGGAACAATGGCAATTTGATTTGTGTGATAAAGAGATACCCTGCTTTTGGTTACTAGAATAAATTTCTAAACTGAAGTTTATTTTTTATTAACAACAGTTCCAGTGCAGATGAAATGTGCATGGACAAAATTCGTGTATTCAGCTTGACTAGGTTTGTGACCTTAATTGTAATTGCGAACTGGTATCACAGTATGCATAAATATCACACACATATAGAACCACGGGTAATAGCTTGCTTATTCTGATTAAAATAGAAAGGTTGAAATCGACATATTCAACCAACGCAACGTGTATGAGATATACCATGTAGAGTAGCTATGCTCTAAACTAATCTTCGCAGGTTCGTTCCATTTTACCCAATTTCTTGCCCATGACTGTAGGTTGGTAAATGAAACAACTTCTTTGAACACACATATTCTGTGTAAGGTTACATTTATTTTTATGCAGTACAAAACAAATTTAAATGTATAATGGCTCAAAAGAGAAATAACTAGAAACAAATTCAGCCAAATCAATACCAAACTTACTCACCAATGATAAACGGATTCTCATTTAAAAGATACATACATACATACATACATACATACATACATACATACATACATACATACATACATACATACATACATACATACATACCTACATACATACATACATACATACATACATACATACATACACACACACACACACACACACACACACACTCAGGTGTAAATATTAAAATGAATGTCTATAAAACATCAATTCTAATACACTCATTTTGAATATACTACAGAAAGTAACTTACGAGAGAAGTCCACCAGCACTGTTATGTCTGAACACGGTGTTTCTCGAACCATCTCGCAAAAGCTTGATGCATAGTTTTCCGCTGCTGCCCAGTGACAAGCAGTTTATATAAAAAACACAAGAATAAAGCCCTTGACAATGTCATGCTAAAGAAAAGGGCTGTGCATCAATATTTTGTGCATGTCTGCAATATCACTCTGTTTATTTACATAGCTTGGCTCATTCACAACCCACTAACAAAGCATGTTAGGACACTTGGGCTGAAAGTCGGCACAGCGCGAGTAAATTCTAGACAATACATGAATAATACCATTACAAGCTACTAAGCTCCTTGGTGCAAACAGTGTTTATATTGACAGCTATAGGTGCCATTTCGTTTCCCCAAAACACTTCTCAAAAGTAGAATCAACTTTATTTAGCTAAAAGTTTCTATTCTGGCGCGTCGTGGTGGCTCAACGGTGGAAGTGACTCTTTCGGCCAAGAAAACAAAGACCAATTATTTTTCCAGTTCGTGAATTCACCCCATGCTAACATTGAGGCAGCTGGTAAGAGTGCTTTTGGAGAGAGGAAACCACCACATTCCCACCAGTTGTGGCCTTGGGTAGCTACTTCACTTGGACAAAAATGATGAAAAACACTCCTCAAGAAGACTTCAAAGTTTGCACATCAACACAGTTCCCATACAGCTGTCTATTAGTCTGCTTGAAAAATATTGAGTTTACTGGTGGGCAAAGACTGTACACTATGTGAGGTGATGCTCCAGTGCACTGCATGTATGTCTTGCTGCTGGCCTCAACTGCGATGTTGCTCAGCACATATGTGTAAACTAACAACTAATACTATGCCACTGCAAAGTAATTATGTGTCATTTGCATGAAACAGGAACCACAATAAAAGAACATAACAACATTTGCCTTCACAAAGTTCAAAAAATGTAAATAAATTTCCA
This sequence comes from Rhipicephalus microplus, assembly GCF_043290135.1. Taxonomy (NCBI): domain Eukaryota; kingdom Metazoa; phylum Arthropoda; class Arachnida; order Ixodida; family Ixodidae; genus Rhipicephalus; species Rhipicephalus microplus. Next base: position 26,111 of record NW_027464760.1, on the reverse strand, counting down.
CAGAGTTTTCACAGTTCATCTGAGGATAGTAATATTGGTTGTAAACACATTCTTACTTCCACTAACAAACCATTTCAAGATGCCAGATTCAATATTAGAGTATACCAGCACTTTTGTAGGGCTAAACAATTGTACAGGCACCTAGAAAAACACAAGTGAATGCATGCTATAGCTACATATAAAAATAAATACTTTTATTTCTAGTCTGAGTAGAGCTGCATAGATGATAAGTCACTTGCATTACATTATGAACAAACCTATTCAAGCAAAATATACATTTAAAAAGTTACACTTACACAGTAGATAAGTAGACTGTTGAAGGACGGACAGGCGGTGGGATAATACTCAAGCACTAAAATCTACTGTTAAGATATACTAGGAGTAGTGATGGTCCTCTTCCTTCCAAATAAAATAATCCACATAGATTCATTTCTAGGAGCTTATACACTCATGGCATCATTGCTGCTATACAAATGAGTGTACACTGAAGGATTACATCGACTAAGTACATGATTACTGCATCCATGGCTTTAATTCTTGTACTACGAAGAATGCAAACACAGTTACCATTGGCGACCATGGATGCTGGCATGTCAATGCTGGCATGTCAATTTCTGGCATGTCAATGTAGAGGCACGCAGGCACTTAACACACATGTTAAAAACTTCAGCTCAAAAATATTTGCCCACAAACACTACAGCATCCTTTAAATTAGTGTCATAGTTTCGTATCTTCCATGCAAAATTTAAATAATTTCGAATGCAAGCAAATGAAATGCTGAATAATGCACTGCTAAGAAGTTAAGCAGCAGCTGCTCCTGACATCACAATGTGCTCTTTCTGCTGTCGTAAACTTTGAGCAGGAGAACAGTCACTGGAAGTCCCTTTATATTTGTTGGTCTTCTGTGCTCTGTTCTTGATACTCTGTACATGACCATGGAGCACCGGATTCCTTGTTACTGCTGGAACTTAGAAAAATACAGATCATTGTTACAACCTTGCTACATGCAAGATTGTACAGTTGTTAAATATGTGCTCATATTTATAGTTGTCGTACTTTCAGAAGTCAATGACAAGTCTCAACACAGACACAAACAGTTATGACTGAAAATATATTTTGTTATGATACAAGAGCATACCTACAATGTTATAGATGAAGGCAATAAACTTCTGCCAGGCATAAAAAGCCAATAAAGTTTCCTTAGTTTTGACTTTACGCTTGGTGCGAGAAGCAGACCACAAATAAATTCACTACGAAACACAAGTTATACTGCATTACAACACAACAGCTAATGTTTATACCTTTAAGGCACTCTAACATAGCCAGCTCGCCATACCGCGTATAGGAGCAATTGGGCAGTCTTGAAGACACAAAGCACTTGTGGATTATGCTTGTTGCTGACATCTATTATTCTAAATGAACAAAACCTTTCAAAAATGCACTTAATCAGGGGAAATAATCATACGCAACAAACACAACGGGCTCCTACAGGTGCCACAAACACTCACCATTATTGGTGATACCAGTGTCTTGTTGGATGGATACGCTGCGTCCTGCACAGAACACCAAAGGAGCGCTCCATGACTTGGATTGCATGTGTGCTAGCTGCATCGTTCTGCTGCTGAAATAGGCTAGCCACAGACAAAGAAATGAGAAGCCATGGCTTTGAAACACACTGAACGTCACCTTTAGAGATCAACAGTGCATACTTAGGTCAGGTACAATTTGTAGAAAAATATATATCACTATGCAATCGTGGTGAACATGTTCGGCTGAAACACAGGCAACAGCACTGAGAGATAAAAAGCTACATTAGGTAAAAGATGCAGTTACTGGCCCTAGGTCATCTGAGGCTTCTTCAATAGGTCTTTCTCCTTGCAAGTTGTGAACAGCCAGGCAATTTTCACCAACTTGCTATTTCCTTACAGAGCACTTGATCCACAGAGGGAGTCACAAGCTCGAGAGCTCAATAAGGAATCAAAGTATTTGTGCTCGTTTCAAAGCACAAGCTTTTGAGTCTCAGATTATTGGAGTTTCATTCATAAGCTGCAGACTTTCACCTTTCAACATTCTCAATTATCTTGCAATTTAGTTCTATAAATGTTGAATAAGAATTATGTGTAAGAATATTACAGGTATCCACTGAAAGCAACCATGCTTGCGTTTTCAATTTGTGCGCAGTAAGTGGTGTTCACGTAATGGTATGTATTAAAGAAAAACTAACCTTGCAGCCAGCCGTTAGGCAGTTTCGTGCCCTCGAAGCTCCCAAGCAGATCGCAGTCCTTCCAGATGAGGCTGTCATGCATGCTTCCACGCCACATCCGCTGAATGATAACAGTCCCAGCAGTGACAAAGGCTTGCATAGTTAGGGAGAACGTGTCCTTCCTATTTTTGTACAGGTGCTTCAAGTAATGATGAGGATTGATGTGCCAGAATGTGCAACCGATGCATCACAGGACCTTAACAAACCAATCTCTGCGATCTGTGAAGAGCCAAAAACGAGATATTTAAAAACAATCATTAAAAGCACTCACTTCTAATACTTATTTGAGGAAGCTCTCACTTCATTAAAGTGACCAAAATCTGCTATAATCACTTTAAAATAAACTGAAGCCTCATGTAAAATTTACGTACCGTAATATAGATATCCTACTGAAGTATAGTACTACCAGAGTGGTAATCGTCTATAGAACTAATTTTCCAAAATAACATAAATTTTTTAAGTGCAACCTGGCTCCTGAAAAATAAATTCACATTAACTTTCCAACTATCAAACGTGGTCAATCGACAGGCCCAACCTCATTTTCAAACAAGAGCTCACTTGTATCAAATCACAAAAAAACTTTTTATGTATTTGCTCCATAATATATGTATGTATATAACAGTAGTAGTAAATTTTTCATGCTTCAACTTACCATAGAGAAACATTACATCTGATGGGCTTAAAAACTTGCACACGTTATAGAACCGCGTGAATTATAGTACCAGTGAAATTTAGTTCTGCAAGGTGAACTCACCGATGGCAGCACTTAGTAGCCGTCGGTGTCATGAGGAACCAGTACGGCCAACAGGCAAAGGGCATCTGCAGACTGGAAGCTGCCGATGACAGCAATGAAGGGCTGGCCAGGCGTGCACGTCCATTCATAAAGTGTAAGAACTGGCCATGACCGGCTGTTGTCAAGGCTCTAGTGCCGTGCAAAATGATGGCCAGACGAACTCGGAAACCTTTAGTTAGGCGATATTGGCCTACAACTTCATCCAAAGCAAGGCACTGGTGAAATCTTTGCTGTTTCTGGGGGCCGGAGGGAAGCTTGACGTTCACGGGCTCTCGCTGCCACATAGAACTCTCAAGTTGTTACCGAAGAACAGTCTAGGCACGCTTCCAAAGTAACACGATCCACAACAGAGTGTAGCATCTCGCAGTTTTGGTTGATCACATCACAGCGCTAGGACTATGGTTATCACGAAAAGGAGAAGTGACGACTTAACAAACAAAAGCGCCAAGCTGCCCCACCACAACTTCGCAGGGCAAAACACTTATCAACGCTGTCTTTCAATTTTCGGTCACACGAGCACAGCTTGTTCACAAGTCTTGGAACGTCAACACAGCACCACTGTTCACAACGAACATCGTTTCACTCCCGAACAGTACATTGCTCTCAAGTAAATAGAAGCGTACGGGCTAACTAGTGGCGAAGCAAGACCGAGCGCGTTGTTCATACGTTTCCGTACGTACTTGGAGTCACTCAAGTAACGTGTCAAAACGCTGTCAATCCGAAATGTCGCACAGCACCCAGCTGAGAGACTGGAAAGTCAAGCGAACGAACTGTTACCAGCACACAAACACACATTGCAGGCTTCTCGAGTGCTAGTTGCCGTCGATACATCGACGCCGATCCCCGCTTGATAACCACACCGACGCACAGGCTTCGCTGCGCTTCACCGTACATCATTGCACTGCCACAGCTTTCCGCACTGCTTACACGCATCGAAAGAGCTGCTGTAATCACAACAGATCCGGTCAAACGCTGAAGTAACTCGTGCGAGAAGCGTTTGCTGAAAGTCGCACCGACCGATATGCTGTTTACGACGCCATGTTGTTTTCGACAACTTCGCAGCACATAAGAGAGCTCTTAGAAAGTACTTGCACTATTTTCACGGCGTGAAAAAATTTTCTCTTATGTGCGAGGGGGGTGATATGACGAACAGGACAGGCGTGCCAGATGAAAGAAGTGTTTTGGCAACGTCACGGAGTGAGCTGATGTAGAGGGTATTGCTTCACAACCAATCCCAAGCTGTGCCTGTCGGCCAAGCCGTCGTCTGCTCGCGTTTGTCGTCTGCTTCGATCAGAGCATGCGACAGGGGATTCGCCTTCGCAACGCTATTATTCTTAGGTCAAGTGGTCGCTGCGTCGCACAAAATACATGTCAGTGGCTCGCTCCACCTTTGAATGATGTTCGTGCGCCAAGTTAAATGGCTGGTAATTGACGCAGGGATGAATTCAGCCAAGGTTTGCTCCAGAATCGTGAGGGTTTGCATATTTTCGGTGTCATACAAAGTGACTAGGGTGATTTCATTCTGATTGCTTGCCATATTATCACGGTCCATATCGGTGTCTGAACAGTGAAGGTGAAGATGCATGATTTGTTTGTAGTTCCATGCGTAATCATGCGCACCCCTAATACGCTTTGGTTTACAAAGTACGCTTTGTTCCAGATCGTGCCAAAGTGTATTGACAGCTGTATTTGAGAGATCGCAACCATTGGACAGTTAGAGCCAATGAAAGTACACTAGAGCACAAACTTTATGAACCACTCACTGAAAACTTCCTCTCATTTTTATTTCCAATAGCGTGCAAAGAATGTGCTCCCATTAACCTCTTTGATGGTAATTTCCATCAATGAGGCAAGGATCTCGAGTCGCACTTTTAATTGGGTGAGAGGGGGTGCAACACAACAACATAACAAATAAGGTTGATCCTATGCCATGCCGTGTTCGAATGCACCGACCATTCACGTATCACATTGGTTTTCATCCAACCACAAATCTTTACATGCGTAGTTTTATGCCATTGACGCCCAATAGAATTCTTCAATTACTGCGACTTCGAACTTATTGGACGATGATGGTTGTCAACACCATCCACTGCGTACAAGGGAAACAACACACGAAGCTCAAAGCGCCGAAAGAAATAAAAACGCACCAGCAGTCATCAGGCAAGCCCTTAATGGGCGTGAATTAACTCAAAACCAGCCAGGGCACCAAAGTATACCGCTGTGGCAGCAGGTTCTAAGTAGCCACATTGTTCCTAAGAGTGGTCCGGAGCCCTCTTAGGATTTTCTCTCAGCCATGCTGTTTTTACGCACATTTTCGCTTCGTGAATCCACTTACGAGCACTTTTCGGTGACGTAAGCAAATATGGCAACTGCATCACCATCGCTGACATGTTCCCGGGCAGTCAAAGCGCGCTTTATTTGCAGCGGCCGATGTGACAACGATGGCCTCTTACGACGTTTTTTCATTTCGTGAATCAACTTACGCAACAAAATTTCTCTTGCTCAAAAATGTTTTCGTAAGTGAGTTTTGTGAATCCGGCTCCTGGTGTTCTTTACCATGCACCCAAATTAGAGCACACAGGCCTACAACATTTCCGCCTTCATCAGAAATGCAGCCGCCGCAGCCGGGATTCAATCCCACTGCCTGCGGGTACTGAAATAGGTTTATTTTAGTAGAAAATTGCTTTTGAATGTTTAAACAGAGGTTGATGCTATCTATTTAGAAATATATAGAAAAACTTGGCCAGTTTTGAACTTTGTTCGCGTCAGGGAGGCGGGTTTTTATCATGTTGCGGCTGTCTCACAACAGATTATATCCAATGTGCTTCTTTATAGTGAACGCTTATCCGGTCTTTGTGTCTGTGCGCGTGTGTGCGCGCGCATGTGTGGTTAATTTTAGAAGGTGCTTCTTTTCATAGTCTCACAGACTTTACAGCGTCCGTGGCTTGAGTGTTCTCAGTTTTCGTGCATCTCTCATGATTCTCAGTTCTCGAGTACAAATATTTTTTCCTAAATTATGCAGGAAGCAGTCAGCTCAAACCTTGCGTCATCAATGAATCTGATGGATGGTCCTTCGGGGATGGTGAAGAGTTGTTCTCGGGGCCACGCTTGCTTCGTTTTTTCGCGCATCGTTTTGCAGCATTATGGGGTTTATACTGAAGCGTTGAACTTCAAACTTCAGTACTGTCAATTTCATCAGATCTGTCTTACTGTGTTTGGTTTTTGGTGGCTTTTTTCACGTTTGTTTATTGTTGTCTCATTTTCTTCATTGATGGGTAATCATCCGAAAGTGTCAGCTTATTTTGAATAAATCAAAGAATGACAACTAGGGTTTCCTTGAGTTTTATCTGCTAGAGCTCTGAGGAAAAAAATACACTGTACCTTTGCAGTGATTTCATGACAATAGGGACTTCCTTCATCTAACCAATGCGTGAAACGATCAGAATACAATAAATAAACAGCGGAGCAAACAGTTTAAAAAGTACTCGTCCACCTTACTGATATTCTATCCGGACAAAGTAAGTACATTTGTAAAACACTCCGGAGGTACCACAAAAAAGCTCCGGATAACAGGAGTGGAAAAATTGTCAGATGCCACGTACTGTGGGAATCGATGATATGCGAATCAAGAATGAGAAATGTTGATATGCCACTTTAAAATCAGCACAACGCTACGAGGTGGAGGTAACTAATGCCGTACGTGACTTTCTCACCATGATTATCATGTTTGGATGTGCCGTTTACCTTCATCATCCATTCACGTCTCGTGATACCAAATTTAGTATATGTGAAGCTAGTGAATGCACTGCGAGCACACTATGAGTATGCTATGTTGTGATGTTGTTACATGACATGCGTGTCAGGATTATCATGTTTGCACTAGTCATATATATCGTCATCCATTAACGTCTCGTAGTACCATATTTGGTATATGTGCAGCTAGAAAAACGGCCACGAGCGCATCATCAAGGGCCCAATATACTCCAATGTAGCATTGACGCGCGCGCACGTCGGGCACAGCGACGGTATACGTTAGCGAAACGTGAGCACGCTATAGTCTGACGCCAGGCGCGACGGCAACCGACAGCAAATGCGACATACTGCATTTCACGCCAATGCGTTACCCAGACAACACTGCGTCTCCCTCTTTTCGTGACGAAGGGACGCTGGATGGACTGAAACGCGCATGCGCCAAGGCAACGCAGCACGGCGCGCGCCTACGAGTATATAGCAGGACCAGCCCCTGGCCTGGCAACGCCGGTGTGATGCGACGACATGAACGACGGCAAGCACGCGCACCGCGTCACGTCTAAATGTATTCGTGCCTTGACTGTGGCATATAGTCATGTTCTCACATGACATGCATCTCATGGTTATCATGTTTGCACCAGTCACATACCTTCGTCATCCATTGGCGTCACGTAATACCAAATTTGGCATATGTGAAGCTAGGGAAACGGCCGCGAGCGCATCATCAGCGTGGCATGTAGTCATGTTGTTACATGACACGCATGTCGAGATTATCATGTGTGGATGTGTCATTTACCTAAGTCGTCCGTTCATGTCGCGTAATACCGAGTTCGATACATGTGAATTTAGCGAAACGGCCGCGAGCGCATCATGAGCTTAGCACGTAGTCACGTTGTTACATGACACGCATCTCATATTTATCATGTTTTCACCAGGCATATACCTTCGTCATTCATTCACGTACTGTAATACCAAACTTTGTATATGTGATGCCAGCGTAGCGGCCGTGAGTGCATCATGAGCGTGACATATATTCATGCTGTTGCATGACACGCATGTGATAATTTTCATGTTAGGGTCTGTCGCTTGTATTCGCCATGCAATCATGCCATACCATACAGGTTTTGCAACATGCCATGTGAACGAAACGAACGAAAGAGCAGCAAGACTAAGAAGTGTAAATCATGACATTCACGACATACATTTCATGATTTTCATGTTATGACTATTCAAATATGTTCTTGATACAGTAATCTTATGCCATACCAAGTTTGGTATCGATATCATTATTCAAACGGCCAGGAGAGCTAAACGTCGTAGGCGGCTGAATAGATAGATAGATAGATAGATAGATAGATAGATAGATAGATAGATAGATAGATAGATAGATAGATAGATAGATAGATAGATAGATAGATAGATAGATAGATAGATAGATAGATACGCTCAAAGTCACCGAAGTTTGCTGAAGGCTGGTGCACACCGGCGACTTGCAGCGGTCGCGCGACCATTCGCGACTAACGACTAAAAAGCGACTGATGTCCACACCGACAGAGGCTGCATGCGAGTGACCGGAAGTCATAAAACTGGAAAGTCACGTCTGGATCTCGTTATCAGCGAGATCTCTGGAGACCGGCGCCGATCAGCTGATCGCCGCCAGCTGAGTGAACACGCGAACCGAGGGGCCGTGTTTATTGTTTTCATCCATTCTCGTACAGCGTTTAAAAAAAAACAAGAAAACGAAAATTGAGCGTCGCTGATTGGTTCCAGCAGCTTTGCGACTGAAGTCGCGCGAATGAAAAATTGGCCAGGAAGCGACTAGCCAAAGCAGTCGCTTTGCGACCGTTTGCGTCCGTTCGTGACTGTTAGCGATCAGTCGCAAATGGTCGCGTGACCGCTGCTAGTCGCCGGTGTGCACCAGCCTTAAGAAATGCTTCGCATTTAAAACCCGCGAAAAATGCGCCGAAGGTGCCACGTAATCAGTCCGGCGAGCCAGAGGAAAATTCTATTAAGAAGTACTCCGGTCGGCCGGAGTGAAATATCTTTTAAAAGTACTCCAGGTGCGCCACGGAATTCCTCCAGCGAAGCGACCCGGAGCAAAAAGTTTTTCGCGTGCATAATTCCACGCGCACAATTCAAAGCAATATTTGATCCGAAAAGGGGGGGGGGGGAATAAGAGGACAAGCGTTTTAATACGACCTCGGAGTAATTTTTTTTACAGTGTAGCTTGCCCTAAATTACAAGCACTTATGCACGTGAAATGCTTTTGAACTTGCTAAGCCCCATTACAAAGTCTCAAGGAATCAGGCGCAGAAACGTGTCTGTCTTTTGTAATGGGCGGCTGGCTTCAAACCACAAAGTTGTTATCATAACATGTTTCGACGCTCGATGGCAATGTACGCTCGTAACAGGCAATATTAATGCGATATTACATGTTGTAGTGTGAATCCCGTATACAGAAAGCGTCTGTGTGCAAAGCATGAACGTTATTTACACGACGTTTCAAAGTACAGGAAGATATTTTAACTACCTTTAAAACCTGAGGCATGGCTATGTAGTAGTACACGTGGTTGTCATGCCTACGACCTGGGTTCAATCCTGACTCGAAGCCGGAAATTTTTGCTCTTTGTTATATTTGCATCTTTCTCGCTTTTTCGCTCCCGCACAAGATGATGTTTTGCTCAAAACCAACGACCCTCACAAAATCGCCAATACCGAGGCCAAACATTCTGCGAAATGAGCTGTTTAGCTTGGTCGCGTCAGAAGTTAACGCGACAGCGCTTTATTTGACAGACTTTCCAGCTGGATAGATGTTGTCATGCTTCTCATTGCCCCCTCTCGCGCTCACATGTGGTCGTGCACAACGTTCTTATGCTTTCTGGGCCTAACGATCAGGATATCGACGGGACAGTTTTTTCTTGTGAATGCAAGTATATAGATGCGATCGGAATCCATATTTTTTTTTTGTGAGAGCGACAAATAAATCTAAACATTACACGGAGTCAAGTCGCGCAATTTCAAACTTTAAATGGCTTGATGAGAGAGAGAGAAAGAGATATCGAGTTCTAAAAGCTCACAAGTCGATTTATTTGCACAGGAGAGAGAGAAACAAGTTTATTTACCCCATCCTTAAATGAAACGGCTGTGGCAAGAATACAAGGGTTGATAAGCTCGGGGTAGGCCTCCTCCACTGTTTAAAAATAAGTTAGGTAATGACACTGCCCCCGGCGCCGCATGCACGCTCTGTTGCCCGCTTGGGCTGTTTCCATTTGATGCGATGGATAGCGCTCACGAAGGGTGGGTCAAGAATGAAATAAGGTGAGGCAGGTTTTAGGATAATTCAAGGGGAAGCGCTTCACTGATTGAAGCGAGGTCGGATTGCCTTAGAACGTGTAGTCATAAAGCTAGATTCAGTAAAGAAGAAGAACAATCTACATGCTGGGGGGGGGGGGGGGGGGGGCGGTGGCTAAGGTACTCGGCTCCTGACCCGCAGGTCGTGCGATTGAATCCCGGCTGCGCCGGCTGCATTTTTGATGGAGGCGAAAATGCGGTAGGCCCGTGTGCTCAGATTTGGGTGCACGTCAAAGAATTCCATGTAGTCGAAATTTCCGAGGTCCTCTACTGCGACGGGTCTCATATTCATATGGTGGTTTTGGGACGTTAAACCCTACATATCAATCAATTAATGCTGCGGGAAGTTAAAGGGACACGTCAACTATTAAGTCAACATTGATTATTGAATTGGCGGTCCAGAAACTTCGTAGTGTTACTTTTGTGCCAAGAAAGGGCCTAGTATGAAACAAAATCACGTTTTAGTGGTCCGCATCGGGTTAGCGCACTTGAAATTACCCGCCTCAAGAAGCGGACTGACCAGACCGTCTCACGTCACTGTTACCATGCGCACGTTGCGCGGTTTTACGCTAGTAGCAGCAGACTGAAAGCAGTGGGAGCCACAGCAGCAACAATAGCCATTGATCGATTTCCCGCCATTGGCTTCGAGATCGCAGACGCTTTTTTTTCAACAATTGATCTTTCGATTGTGCCAATCATGCCTCTTACAGCATATGCAACAGCAGCGAGGTTCAGGCAACTTTCCTTCCTTGAAGACTCGTCAAAAATTACGATACCAAATCCAGATTTTTCGCACCTGCACTTCGCATGGTGCGAAATAAGTGGTGTCATACGTGTAGATTGGAAGTCTCCATAACAAAATTACGTTGCCGCGTACCACTTCTTAATTTTTACTTAAACATGTCTAGTCTGGTGCTATCTCCTCTATGCTCAAGCTGTAATGAACCCGAAAATATCGACCATTTTCTTTTGACATGCAACCGTTTTAAAACTCAAAGAAATAATTGTTCCGAAATTTCATTAAACAAACTAGGAATATCATTTACTACTCCTAATGTTTTGTTCTTTTGTGCTACATATCTTGTGCCTCACCAGGACTTAGCGACAGGAACACCTGCGGGGCTCTCTGCAAATTCCTATGCAACACAAGATTACCTTGCTGAGCCATTGATCAGCTCTCAACTTTTACTAGCCATTGTAACGTTTATATTTACCCATTGCACTGTAATGACTTAACCTTCAAAAGAATTTATTATAACAATTAAAACTCAGTTCTTCAGAAAATTCTATTATTTCTTTTCTTTCACTCTTTTCCCATTGTGCCAAAATTATCCCACCATGTAAAAAGGAAGTAATCCATTTTCCTACCCTGGATAATCTTAACGTATTTACTGACATTAACCCCCGGCTTCTCGGCCAATCCCCCTTAGTGGGTGAGCGCCACGAAAAAGGATCAAGCAAGCAAGCAAGCCACAGTTACAGGTTGCTCTTGGGTACCGAACGTTGAAGCCAGAGTGTGCGAAAACCATTTTGTCGTAGGTACGTGTGTATTCTGCTCTAATAAAAGCTTACGTATTAATTTGCTGCAAATATTGTATCGAGAAATAAATTGTCGTGCAGGAGCCCCAAGCAAATATATTATCGGAACGCGCGGACAAAATTCATCTGTCATATACGAAATGAGCGCCGCCCATTGCACCCATACATATATGTAAAAAAAAAACGCGAAAGCTTCACTGTAGAGTAAGTTTACACGAAGCGCTAGACAAGTCCATTTGTGCTTATCTTGGTCGAACTGCGCGCCAGGAGAGCACACAAAGGAAGAAGTGCCTTAAACAAGCGCATGGTTTTGATTATTCGGCGCCGTCTATGTCTGAATATATTGTTTATGTGACGCTGTGCCATGCATCTTGATCACAATCAACGTTCAAATAAGCATTCGGCTTCGACTAAGAAATGCACCTTATAGTGCGCTGAAGGCTAGAAATAAAAAGATATCTCAACGCGCTCAATAAGTGCTGCTCTTCATGCCGATTGAGCGATGATGTCAGCCAAAGCAGCGATCTCGAAATGAACTCTTAGCCCACTGCTAGTTATCCGCATCCCTGAGATCTTTAAAATAGGAATTTGTTTACTCATTCAATAAAAAACGACTGCTGATTCACGAGGTGAATGATGATGAGATGGGGCGAAGCTCCTGGAAGTAATACCGTGAAACTATCTTCCGTTAGTGCGCCTGGCAATATGCGCGCTTCCTCGCCGCTTCCCATTGTCGAACGTTTTCAAGATCTGCTTCGTGACTTTGACTTGCTGCCTCGGGCTCTCATTCCCGTACGGAAGGATCTTGCCGACGCTGACGTACCGCTGCAGCTTCTTGTTCCCGTATGGCGAGATCTTGCCGATACTGCTTTGTGGATGTGGCTTCTTGTTCCCGTACTGCAGGATCTTGCCGGCGCTGCCTTGCTGATGTGGCTTCTTGTTCCTGTACAGCAAGATCTTGGCGGCGATGCCTTGCTGATGTGGCCTCTTGTTCCCGTTGTTAAGGGTCGAAGGAAGGTGATGATGATGGCATCCCACTGCTGCCACCAGTCGTTACGAATGGGGGTCTACCCGGTCTCCTGTGGTAGTGTGGTGTAACCGGGTGGAGGAACTGAGCGCTGACAAGAAGAGGATACGAAAACAAACAGGTTTATGACACTATTTACACTTATTTACAGCAAAGAAAGGTCAGTGGTTTCACAAACCACGAATATGGTGGATGAACCGTTACATAGTTCAGAGCCACGTCCAGCACTCTGCGGCGTCGTTTTAAGCCCTGTCGGGCTCCTCCTCGACGAGTGGAACACCAGTCACACACACAGAACAGGTGAGGGGGACGAGTATGCACGGTCCACGTGAACGTCCAATATTGAGTCGTGAACACTGCACTGCAAGGTGGCGCCAGCAGGGCTCTTCCTCGTCGTGTGTGTGCCCCTAGTCGAGAGGTCCCACGATCCTATACATCAAAGGGTCCGCCGATTTGTTCGCTTAATTAGCGGGGAGATTTGCGGTGGCCGCCACGGTCTCTTCCAGGAAGATGATGTCTTTGTTGGCCTCTCTCGAACGGTTAACGGCGTCTTGGCGACACGACGTCTCATCCTCCGGCTAGCACGGACAATGCCTGACGAGCATAGGCAGCCGGCCGGTCGTCTACTTTATTGGGGATTAAAAGGAGCGCCGCCCCTCCTGTCAGCTCTGGCACCGGTCACAACAGCTTCCTTGTCGCCAGATGAATTACCGAAGTCATCAGGCACCGCTGCTGCTTGAAGGGACGACGAGAGGGTCCGCATTTGAAAGTCGGGAACTCGCCTTTGCTTGCCGCATTGTCTGGGTAATTGCTCAAATCTTCGACAGCGTCTGGCAGACTCGGCGCCGAAGGGATTGAGAGCCTCCCCAGTAGACCGGCTTACGCACAATGACGTCTGCCCAGACGAATTTCCAGGCCAAACTTAACAGCTCCTCCGCCGCCCTGAAAATCTCGGCTGGCCAGCGCTCCCAACCGCTGGGCATGAAGAGAACGGCTAGGGACGAGGACGATGGCCTGGCTTTGACCCTCCAGCTGCGAACTCGAAACCAACTCCCAAACCAGCCCACAATGATCGACAACAGCAAGGCGAACCACACAACACAATACCATGCTGCAGTAAAGCACCTTGGACCCGCTTCGAACCCTCAAGGCTTCTTAACACAAAAAGGAAAACCTGTACGCTAAAATTTTGAGACAATTTGGTGCTGCCAAAGTTACAACAATCATGGACGTGGAGATGCTTACCAAAGATGTAACATATTGCCGTGTGAGAAAAGCACACAACGGCCAATATAATTTGGCCCCAAATAACCATAATTACACTCTTTAAAAACTCACTTTCTCCTGCCATCTGCCCTACAATGTTGTAACTAATCTGATAACTCAATACTGTTACGTACAATCCAAATGGTGTACGAATAACTGTTTATTGGGGCGAACTTGTGCCCGAAAAGTAGCGGCGTCTGTAACAGGCGATCAGCAAAAAGGGGTCAATCTCCGAGAAAAAAAAACCCTCGAGCGGTGGTCCACTTCTTTTTCATCAAAATCCCGTGCTGAGGAAGCGCGCGCCGTCACGGCCTTTTCTTGTTTGATCATCAAGCCGCTGATCTCTTGGGGGGGCGCACGAACTAGCGCGCGTAGTTTGAATACTGCGTTCGCCTTGCGTCATTATCCCTCCTCCGAAAACGCATCGTCCCGATGCGTAAAAGCAGTGTTGCTGAGATGGTCTGAATGCGTGATTTCCAATGGAGAAATAGGTATTCCTCATAATCGGGTGTGTATAATTCGATGTTCATTGCCTGTCATAGTATGGCTTCATTCTGACTACATGCACGATTTCTGTGCTCCTTCGGCATCTTGATGAGCTCACTTGTCCTTCCGGTGACACCTCGTGGTTCAAGGAGCTGACGCGACGAAGGACTCGGTAAGGGCCGAAATAGCGGCGCATGAGCTTTTCGGAAAGGCCAGGCGTCCGCACAGGAGTCCAAATCCAAACTAGGTCGCCTGGTGCGTAGTCGACTCCTCTCCGACGAAGGTTGTAACGGTTTGCATCCACGCGTTGTTGTTGTTTTATGCGATGTCGCGCCAACTGCCGTGCTTCTTCGGCTCGCTGAATGAATTCGCTGATGTCAGGCTTGTGCTCTGTATTGTCGCCTACAGGCAGCATTGCATCTAATGGTGTGGTAACTACTCGACCATAGACTAGCTGGAATGGCGTCACTTTAGTAGTCTCCTGCACAGCAGTATTGTAAGCGAAAGTGGCGTACGGCAGTATCTTGTCCCACGCACGGTGCTCCAAGTCAACTTAAATGAACAACATATCGGTTAGAGTTCTGTTGAGTCGCTCGGTTAGCCCATTAGTTTGGGGGTGGTAAGCCGTTGTTTTCCTATGACTTGTGTGGGTAAGTTTCATAATGGACTGCGTCAGATTGGCTGTGAATGCAGTTCCTCGATCCGTGATAACCACCTTTGGGGCACCATGCCGTAGTACAATGTTAGTGACGAAAAATTCAGCTACTTCTATAGCCGTGCCCCTGGTGAGAGAGGCTGTCTCGGCATACCGGGTTAAGTAGTCTGTCGCCACTACTATCCATCGGTTGCCCATTGATGACGTGGGAAATGGACCAAGTAGATCCATTCCTACTTGTTCGAACGGAGACTCAGGTGGTTCAATTGGTTGGAGAAATCCTGCAGGTTTCGATGGAGGCGTTTTGCGTCTCTGGCAATCTCTACATGTCCTTACATAATGCTGTACAGCATCCAGTAACTTTGGCCAGTAGTATTTTGTGCGGATGCGAGCCAATGTTCTACTCACTCCGAGGTGTCCTGCTGCTGGGTCATCGTGGCAGGCTTCCAGGATTTCGGGTCGCAAGGCCGAAGGAACGACGAGTAGGAATTTCTCCTTGCTGTGCTCGAAGATTCTTTTGTATAAAACGTTGTTTCTCATGAGGTACGAGGACAATCCCCGGACGAAAACTCGAGGAACACGCACGGGTTGCCCTTCCAGATGCTTTATCAGTTTAAGCAACTCCGCGTCAGATCGCTGATATTCAGTCATGTCAGCGGTGCTCACGGCCCCAAGAAACGGAAAGTCATCTCCATCTTCCCCAGGTGCAGATTCCATTGGTGCACGTTATAGTCAATCAGCATCGCTGTGCTTGCGACCCGACTTGTATACGACTGTTATGTCGTATTCTTGCAACCTGAGGCTCCATCTAGCAAGTCGCCCAGAAGGGTCCTTTAGGCCTGCGAGCCAGCACAACGAGTGATGGTCGCTCACTGCTCGAAATGGTCCTACCATATAAGTACGGTCGGAATTTCTGTATGGCCTATATTACCGCCAGACATTCTTTTTCCGTCGCCGAATAATTTATTTCAGCTCTCGAAAGAGTGCGACTAGCATATGCGACCACTTTTTCCTCTCCGTTTTGCAGCTGCACAAGGACGGCGCCTAGTCCCAAATTGCTTGCGTCCGTGTGAATCTCTGTTTCGGCTTCTTCGTGGAAATGTGCCAGGACAGGGTGGTGTAGGAGTCGCTGTCGTAGCTCATTGAACGCCTCTTCTTGCTCGCTTGTCCAGGTGAAAGGCATGTCGTCTTTCGTCAGTCGGGTTAGTGGCTCCGCAATCTTCGAAAAATCTTTAACGAATCTTCTGTAATAGGCACAAAGTCCTAAGAATCGTCTCACAGCCCTTTTATCTGTCGGTCTAGGAAACTTTTCTACAGCTGCTGTCTTTTCGGGGTCAGGTCAAATGCCTTCAGAGCTAACCACATGACCGAGGAAAAGCAGTTCATGAAAACCAAAATGGCACTTTTGGGGTTTTATCGTCAGCCCTGCTGAACTAATCGCTTCGAGCACAGTACGTAGTCGTTCCACATGCTGATCGAAGGTGGCCGAAAAGATCACGACGTCATCGAGATAAACAAGGCAGGACTGCCATTTTAACCCGGACAGCACAGTATCCATCATCCGCTGAAATGTGGCGGGTGCGGAACACAGGCCAAATGGGAGTACCTTGAACTCGTATAACCCATCTGGGGTCACGAAAGCAGTTTTCTCGCGATCTCGTTCGTCCACCTCTATCTGCCAGTTTCCGCTCTTGAGGTCTAGAGAGGAGAAGAATTTCGCGTCTCGTAGTCTGTCAAGGGTGTCATCGATCCTTGGAAGGGGATAGACATCCCGCTTTGTGACGACGTTCAATTTTCGGTAGTCAACGCAGAAGCGCAAGGTCTGGTCCTTTTTCTTTACCAGTACTACAGGTGAGGCCCATGGGCTGGCCGACGGTTGAATTACGTCGTCCCTGAGCATTTCTTCAACTTGGCCTCTGATGACTTCTCTCTCTTTTGGTGACACTCGGTACGGGTGCTGGCAAATAGGTCTAACAGATTGATCGACTATGATGCGGTGTTTGATGATAGATGTTCTTTGCACTTTCGATGACGTGGAAAAAACATGAGGCGTACTCCCGTATAAGGCTCTCGATTTTTTGTTTCTGGTTCGGTGATAGGGCTGCTTCGATGTGGATAGATGCGAGTATAGAATCTATACCGTCAGGGGTGCAGTGGTGCAGTCTCGGAAGAATTCAAATCCGTAATCGGAACGTAATCATGCAAGTGACCAACCACAGTTTCCTTCGCAAGGTGCTGCACCTCATTTCGGAAATTTGTCAGGAAGACACTCGTACACCCATCACGCAGTTCTTACAATACCTCTTGCTGCACAGATCCCTTTCTCGAGTAATAGCCCAGTATTGCTTTCTGCCATTCCTTCATAGTCGTTGTACACATTGCTTTTTACGGTGACGATGATGGATCTTGCAGGTACTGTTACATCATCACCTGCAATCTGGAGCGCATCGAATCGTTTTTCACTCTCGAAAGTCGCGATGGCGTGTTTCGTCGAGAACGAGACGCACGTTTTCTGCAAGTTTATCACTGCGCCATTGGCCTGCAAAAAGTCCATTCCGATAATTACATCTCTTGAACACTCCGACAGGACAATGAAGCTGGCGACGTAGGTGAAGCCGCGTATCCCAACTCTAGAGGTACACATGCCTGCCGGATCGATAAGGTGTCCCCCGGCGGTTCGCACTTGTGGTCCTATCCAAGGGGTCAGCACTTTTTTCAGCGTTCTGGCAAGTCCCCTGCTCATGACGGAATAGTCTGCGCCTGTGTCTACTAAAGCATTCGTTTCGTAGCCGTCTATAATTACCGACAAATCAGAAGCGACGTTACCATTTCCGCACGTAGTCTCGTGTCCGTCATCACATTTTGAAATCGGCACTGGAGGTTGTTTTCTTGCGTCGGCAGCGGCCTTACCTCCCCAGGTCGCCGATTCTAGTTTTCCCGAAGCGGGCTTTGGGGAAGTCGCCTCGGAGAGTTTGAAGATGGGCGCGGACTTGGTGACCGATACCTCAGTGGCGCTGTCGACCGAGACTGATGCTGCTGCGAGGAGTGAGCCCCTTGACGCGTTGACAAGTACTCCTCGATTTCAAAAGGGTCGCTCCCCATTCCGTGGACAGGCAGCGTTTACGGGAAAACCCCGAAGTCCAGCTCGGCGATATGCACACATCCGGTAAAGATGGCCAGCTTCGCCGCAGTGATAACAAAGCGGAATTCGATCAGGAGTACGCCATATATCAGCTTTTCGGATCCTAGTCTCGGCTGGGGACGGCGTAAATCGAGGTTTCGGCAGATGCGTGCTTGCTGCGGCGAAATAAGGTCCAGGGGCGACGAAATGAGGTACAGGGGTGTTTCTCAGTACCTCGGCGTACGAGACTGCGGGCTGCATCGGAACTGACGCTTGAACAGGCTGGGCTTGTGGCTGCTGCTCACGGACTGCCTGTCTCACCTCCTCCCGAACAACTTCCCCTAAAGACGAGACCGTTGAGGGGTTGCCGTTTAGCTTCTGGAGCTCTTCTCAAACCACCGATCGAATGAGCTCTCGTAATACGTCGATGCCATTCCCGAAGACTGCTGACACCGCGTCTACGGATGCGACGTTAACATCTCGATTGTAGTGCCTCGCTCGCTGTTGCAGAGTCTTTTCAACCGCTGTCGCCTCGGTGCGAAATTCAGCGACGTTCCGCGGGGGACATTGGAGCAAACCGGCAAAAATCTCCTGCTTCACCCCACGCATCAGGTGCCGAAGTTTCTTGTCCTCGCTCATATTTTGATCAGACCGGCGGAATAACCGGCACATGTCTTCCACATACATTGCGACGCTTTCATTGTTGCGCTGGTTTCTTGCCTGCAAGGCAGCTTCAGCTCTTTCCTTGCGGTCTGTACTCGGGTATGTGGCCAGTAGCTCCCGTCGGAAATCATCCCACGATCGAATGGTACCTTCATGGTTTTCAAACCACGTTCGTGCGCTGTCCTGCAATGCGAAATAAACTCGGCGGAGCTTCCGTTCTTCGGGCCATCCGTTGCAGTTGGCGACGCGCTCAAAACCCTCCAGCCAATCCTCGGCGTCTTCATGAGGATCGCCATGAAAAGGGTCCGGCGTCCGTGGCTCATCGACAACGACGTGCGTGGCAGCGACTGGAGACGAAACGGCGTGTGCGGCAGCGGTTTGAGACGACATTTCGGTACTCTCACCGGAGACACGTGGAGACACTCTGGGCTCTAGTGGCAGGGGAAATTCCGGCGGCTCACCACGTAGACGACGGCTGGAGTGCTGATGAACTGGCGTGAGCTCAGTTGGTTCGACTGCTCGTGGTTCCGGGCTGCTTCCTCGAAGTCCAACTGGGTTTGGGATTTAACCCCGCACCTCCACCAGAATTGTTACGTACAATCCAAATGGTGTACGAATAACTGTTTATTGGGGCGAACTTGTGCCCGAAAAGTAGCGGCGTCTGTAACAGGCGATCAGCAAAAAGGGGTCAATCTCCGAGAAAAAAAAACCCTCGAGCAGTGGTCCACTTCTTTTTCATCAAAATCCCGTGCTGAGGAAGCGCGCGCCGTCACGGCCTTTTCTTGTTTGATCATCAAGCCGCTGATCTCTTGGGGGGGGCGCACGAACTAGCGCGCGTAGTTTGAATACTGCGTTCGCCTTGCGTCAATACTAACTTAATAATACGCAACTACATGGTTTTCACACGAATGCTGCCAGACACTATACACAAGGTATCTCTGCACATTCTTCATTTCTCTCATGACATACTTCCAAGGCGTATAGTCGAGAGTATCTACTCGTAGAACACACGGAAGCTAATAAAAAACTCTCCCAACAAATCAAACTGCGTCTTATCTATCCTAGAAATGTATCTAGCCTCAAATTTGGTGAATGCCACGCTCTCACCTCAAGTGATCATTTGATCCCTATAAGCCATCACTAAAACAACAAAATGAAGTAAACCTTGCGTACCAACACGCTCATTTGCTGGATGTAATTTCATGTCCGCCCATGTTTTAAAAGAACGCACAGACTTTTCTGTGCGCTCTAGAACGACATCATACTCTAATCCAAAGAGCGTTAGCACACCAATCGCACACCTAACCGTAGGCCATTTCTCAGTAACTCAACTAAAACACTTACAATGCTTTTAAAAATCTAGAAGGGAAAAAAATGCTGCTACATTAACTAGCCGGAGAGATGACAAAGGAATAATACTTCAAAACCAAAAATAAGCAAACAAACATGCTTCCCCGTAAATCCCTGTGTCACCTTCTCAAGCTTACAGCTGTTCCTCACTTCAATCGCACCCGTGGCGGTCGAGGTCTTGGCGGATTTTCAGAACGCCCGAGACTACGTGGTATACGTGCTACCAGCTGAACTGCTGCGTTACGCCTCATTTGCGATTTCGGCCGACTTCTGTCAATCTGGCGGAGGGAATACGAGCAACGCGTGGGAAAGAGTGACGTTGTCTTCTTCGGTTTAGCTCCCGTGCGGTGCTTAGCTATTGTGGCATTTCTTCTAGGACCACGTCGACACTCTTTACCATGAAAAGCTCTAAATCTCCACCGCGCATACCGTCGGGAGGACTTGTGCCATGGCCTACTGTTTCGCCGTCTGTGCCTTACTGTAGGCCACAAAGGACCGTTCGTTGAACGGGCCGATGGTCTACCCTTCTCTCGTTCGCCCGGCTGGTGGCCATCTATAATATTCCTTCGTCGCTTCGCTTTCTTACGGCAACGTTTGCGAACGACTTTTCCTGCACGGTTAGGAAATTGGCCTCGGGTCACGTCATCGATGGTTTTGACGATTAAGGGTGCTTCTGCACCACCTGCGCTATTACTTCGGCATTTTGATTTCTCGGCTGTGTTGCCTTGTCGGGCCGGTTGACTTGCGCTAACCTTGTGCTCACGTACCCAACGAAACTGGCGCCTTCCACTTGATTGCATTTGTGAAGAACCCGCTGTTCTTTTACTTGTTGTCCGGTGGCTCGCACGCATGCAAACAGAGTTTGACGCCGACACAAAGTGCCTAGTACTACTTGCTACGCTCAAAGGTTTTGCGCCCTCTTTTACACGCGTAGTACTGTTCGTCTCGCTCACGGCTCTCCGACGTCTCTTGCGTCTGCGCCGCTTTTTGCGTCTGGTTTCCGAGCTTCCAGATCGCATCTCACACTCGTGAACTCTCTCACAGCTTTCGTCAGCTGTCTCAGTCGCGTGATCTAAATGATTTTCAACCAAATGAATTTTATTCTCACCCTCTAGACCGGCGGACTGGTTAACACACCTAGGAAACATGCAGCTGTTTCCCTTCGAAAAATCTTGCTCACATTCCTGAGAGCTGTCTGCAACTGCACTGATACCATTCTCTACTGTCGCTGCTTCGCCTGAGCTTTCTCCGATGTCCTTGACTACTTCCACATTGTCTGCAAGATCCACCGTCGCGACACAGTTGACGTCTGTACCAGCCTGCCTACCGCTATTCTAGCTGTCTCGCTAGTATTAAACTGGCACAGCACCTCATCGCATTCTCTCTGGCCTTCGTCAGTCTCTCTACGCAGCGCAGCATCTTTAGCAGCACTCAAATTTGGTTATTCATTGAACCTGCTGCTTTCCCTAAACGTGCCAGCCTTCTTTAAAGCTCTGGGCTGCACCTCACTCATTTGATTATCGCACTTCTCGTGCGCTACAGTTGCAGATGGCTGAATTTTCCATCTCATTGCCTCGATTTTCTGTTCCAATTGTTCGAGCACCAAGGCGCGTGCTCGATCACGCTCTTTTCCATCCCTTATTTCCTTTTCTTGTTTCTGATTTCGTTCCTCCAACCTTTTTAAAGCTTTCAACGCGTACCCAATATTCTCCTCACTGGCGCTTTCCGAAATTAGCTCTAAAATTTCGGACCTGCCCATTCCTTCCTTAACCTTAATACCCAGGTCTTCACAAATGTACAAAAGACCATCTTTTAGCAGTGTCCTCACCTTCATGATTGTTGTTGTACTTTGGTCCTGCATTTCATACATAATTAGGTGATCCATACAACTCAAAACTCGCAAAAGGTAATCTCCCTAATTCACACACAATCCAGCTTCTAATAAACTCACACAAATGAAGCCTGGAAAGTCAAAGCAAAGACCAAGCACTCACCACAGCACAGCACCATGTCGTGAAGTTCATCTCACCACTGCCAACCAGTTGTTAAGGGTCGGAAGGCAGGTCGCTGGAGGATACGAAAAACAAACAGGTTTATGACACTATTTACACTTATTTACAGCAAAAAAAGGTCAGTGGTTTCACAAACCACGAGCGTGGTGGATGAACCGTTACATAGTTCAGAGCCACGTCCAGCACTCTGCGGCGTCCTTTTAAGCCCTGTCGGGCTCCTCCTCTCCGACTGCAACACCAATCACACACGCACAACAGGTGAGAGGGACGAGCATGCATGGTCCACGTGAACGTCCAATATTGAGTCCTGAACACTGCACTGCAAGGTGGCGCCAGCAGGGCTCTTCCTCGTCGTGTGTGTGCCGCTAGTCGAGAGGTCCCACGATCCTGACAGCATACATCAAAGGGTCCGCCGATTTGTTCGCTTAATTAGCGGGGGTGATTTGCGGTGGCCGCCGCGGTCTCTTCCAGGAAGATGCTGTCTTTGTTGGCCTCTCTCGAACGGTTAACAGCGTCTTGGCGACACGACGTCTCATCCTCCGGCTAGCACAGACAATGCCTGACGAGCATAGGCAGCCGGCCGGTCGTCTACTTGATTGGGGATTAAAAGGAGCACCGCTCTTCTTTCAGCTCTGGCGCCGGTCAAAACAGCTTCCCGTCGCCAGATGAATCACCGAGGTCATCAGGCACCGCTGCTGCTTGAAGGGACGACGAAAGGGGTCCGCGTTTGAAAGTCGGGAACTCGCCTTTGCTTGCGGCATTGGCTGGGTAATTCCTCAAATCTTCGACAGCGTCTGGCAGAGTAGGCGCCGAAGGGATTGAGAGCCTCCCCTGTAGACCGGGGTTACGCACAATGGCGTCTGCCCAGACGAATTTCCAGGCCAAACTTAACACCGTACGGAAGGATCATGCCGACGCTGACGTGCCGCTGCAGCTTCTTGTTCACGTACGCCGGGATCTTGCCGACGCTGCCTTGCTGATGTGGCTTCTTGTTCCCGAACAGAATTATCTTGGCGGCGGTCGCGCAGCTTCCCGGCGCGCTTCTGCCTCGCGTGCTCTCACATCAGGATCCTGTCTGCGAGCGCGCGCCGCCGCTGCCCTGCGCGCCCGCCTTTCGGTATCCTTATCCACACGAGCACTCACCAACGGCAACGAGCATCAGCAACTACAAACCTGTATCGATATGGTTTTCAATATAAAACCATTGCTTTAGAAAACACCTGGCGTCTTTCGTTAAGCAGCTGGCGTCTTCTTTTTGTTTTTTTAGAAACATCTGGCGTCTCTTTGATTTGCTTCTAGAAAACATCTGGCGTCTTTCATTCGTTTATTTCATCAATCAACAGCGTTTTGAACAAAAATTTTTTATTGTTTATTCGCGCACAGAAGAAATCTCACCAGGCACTACCTTGGAGGTAAACAATGGCTGCTACTGAGAATGAGAGACAGCAGAAGTCGGCTTTTAACACTTCTACTTCTACTAACGTTTCCTACTGGAACATGCCAATGGATGCTTATGGGGAATGAGAGACAGGAGAATTCAGCTTTTAGTTGACGCGCACGCTGCGAACTTTTTTTATTGTTCAACAACGCACAGGGGAAATCTCCCACCGGCACTACCTTGGAGGTCAAAGCGTAAGACTGGTTACACGCTACGAGGGACGAACGGGTGCCGCTATAAGGAGCTTCGCCCCTAAAATATCTACTGTATCGACTGATCTGCTAGCCAAACTGACAATACCCCTGAGCAGCCTAAAAGCATTGCAGATCGTTTTAGTGCAATAAAAGTTTCCTTACCGTTCATGGTTTTCGTAGCGTGTCATCGTCGCAGCCACGGTTAGTAAAAACAAACAAAAACAATCTCTAAAGCATTGAAATTACATGGAGAGGTGCTTTTTTCAACGGAGTGGTAGAAAAATGCGTGCCTGCCGCTGCTAACCTGCGTGGTGCGTCGAACCGGAAGCCGTCGTATCCCACAGTTCCCTGCAATTGCCCATACTACCGGTCACCTATTGGAAGGTCACGCACAGAATGGCAAGTAGATCGAAACGTGCCCACGTTTCTCACGCACAAAGGAAGCATGAAACGTACTCACAGATACAGAATAATGCGAATAAGCGTCTGTGTTGTTACTTCGTTGTGTCTGAAAAGCGCACTATTTTCGCAAACGGAGGCTGTGCAATAATCCCAGTGATCTCTGTGCACCCGGTAACTACAACAGAATCGTTCCGACAAAACTCAAAGGCTAGACAAGACGTACGATTCTCCCCACTGCAAGATAAGTGCGCGCGATCGAGCGTACACCTCCTTATTATCTACGCGGGCCAAAGTACGCATGAGAGATGAGAGCCGCCGTGCGCTCACTGCACCATCTTGCTGATAATGCTGAAAACACGATAGTCCCCCCCCCCAGATGCCCGCCAACAGTGGTAAGTGGTAGATATGAATATCTTGTCGTTTGAATGTAGGAGGTAGCTCTTGAAGGCTCAGTGGTTAACGCCTCAGATTCACGACGCGGAGGTCCCACGTTTGATTTTGCACGTCGGAGTCTTTCTTTTTCTGGGATTTTATTTTCTTTCTTGCGTTCTCGTATATGTAGATAGGTATACATATACGGTGCTCGACATCGAAGCCGACGTCCTTGTCGACGCCCACGCCCACGCCGACACTGGCGGCATAATCCAGCCGAAAGTGTCCATATAGCCCGCAAAAAAAAATGTTTTCAACCTCCTTTGTCTCTTCTTCATGCTCGCACGCTGACGGAAGAACGTACTTCTTGCGCCCTCACCTTCTTACCCGCGTAGCTTTCGCGCTCGCTGCTACGAAACGAGCGAAAGAGAGCGATTGAAGCGTGCGACAAATCTTTGGAACTCCACTCATGTTTGATGGATTATAAAAATGTGAATGGCATGTGATTCACGAAGCGTTATGCATTAATAATTGGCTTCTTTCATCATTACGGAGAAAAGGATTGTCCATAATTGGCGCTCGCGTGCTCGAAGTTTGAAAGTCGTATTAAGGAAATTTCGTGCAATGCAGCTCCTGGAAAAATGAGGTTCGCTTAATCGATGTGTACACATGCGGGTCTCACAATACCAAATGGGTGTTAGTACTGTTTTCCAGAGTTCACCTCTTGGGCTCCATCCAAGGGCAATGACGCAACATCGAATTTCCACTTAATTTCAACATCGAAGCAAACGCCGTCGTTTTGACAGACCGTGTTTGTCGATTTACATCAATGTTACCAGCATTTTTGAAAGTAAATAAATCAACATGAGTGTCTGACCAAAGTGATCTTGTTTATTAAATCGAGTTGTCATGCATTGTGCAATCATGATATATTTGTTTAGAAGCGCTTCAATGAATACTTTTTCCGCGAACCACCCTCGTCCCCTGAAAACACAAAAATGACGCAGAAACGCGCTGTATACCATATTTATCGGTTTCAGTGCGTCCACTTCATGATGTTACATTTAAAATGGACGAGTTAACCGAAGTGTCATGTAATGGGCCTCGATTTGTGACAGCACCATGAGTTGTTAATCTGTAATTAAGGCGATCTGACCAGTTCGCGTCTCTCACAAGTGGCATACTGAAATGTCGTAGGGTGACACTGCCTCGGTACGGTTCTGTCATTTTTGCGGCATCACTGTGAGGACTTGCGAATGCAGGCCAGTCGTAGCCTTCATCGTCTAATTCAATGGTCACTGGCGTACCAGCCGCTTTCGCTTCTTTAAGATACCACTGTATTGTAGCCTTTGCTTTCATTGCGTGAGTGTGGTAAGTTGCCAAGCCGAATCGAATCAGCAACTGAAGGATTCCCGAGGGTGACGTCGGG
>NW_027464759.1:337500-341013 GCF_043290135.1 Rhipicephalus microplus | reverse complement strand
CGATATCGTGCGCGAGTCGATGCTTCTTGGTCTCGCAGGAGGGCCGCCACTCACTCCTGCAAAAACGGCGAAGATCCGAGCGGCGCTTCCCACTTTTTCGTCGGCGTCGCAAACCTCGCCCCGGCAGACGCGCTTTGCCGTACTCGTGCGACGGTCGCCGGCGAGCACGTCGAAATACGCCGATATCGTGCCCGAATCGGCCCCGTTTCGCTTCGCCGGAGTGCCAGCACTCGCTCGGCCAAAGACGACGAACATCCGAGCGACGGTTCCCACTATTGCGTACGCGTCGCGAACCCCGCCCCGGCAGACGCGGTTTGCCGTACTCGTGCGGCGGTGGCCGGCGGGCACGTCGAAAGACGCCGATATCGTGCACGAATTGGCGCTCCTTGGCTTCACCGGAGTGCCAGCACTCACTCGGCCAAAAACGGCGAACATCCGAGCAGCGGTACCCACTTAGCCGTCGGCATCCCGAACTCCGCGCCGGCTGACGCGGTTGCCGAGCTCGTGCGACTAGCGACCGCGAACGCGTCTCGCGACGCCGCTTTCGTGCGCGGCTCCCATTGCGACCTGGGTTACCCGAGCTCGACCAGCAAAAAAGAAGGTCGAAAATTTTTTTTTTTTTTCTGCGTCTGCCGGGGTGCCCCTATAATAGCAGCGATAAGCACCCAGACCGCCGTGTGTCGCTCGCCCCGGCTGACGTGGTTTTTCGTACTCCTGCAGCGGTCGCCGTCACGCACGTCCAAATACGCCACTTTCGTGGGCGCATTCGCGCTCTTTCGCGTCGCCGGAGTGCCAGCACTCACTCTGCCAAAAACGGCCAACATCCGAGCGGCGGTTCCCACTTTTGCGTCGGCGTCGTAAACCCCGCCCCGGCAGACGCGGTTTGCCCTACTCGTGCGACGGTCGCCGGCGAGCGCGTCGAAAGACGCCGATATCGTGCGCTAATTGGCGCTCCTTGGCTTCTCCGGAGTGCCGCCACTCACTCCTCCAAAAACGGCGAAGATCCGAGCGGCGTTCTCCACTTTCGCATCGGCGTCCCGAACTCCGCCCGGGCTGACGCGGTTTACCGTACTCGTGCGACGGTCGCCGGCGGGCACGTCGAAAGACGCCGATATCGTGCCGTAATCGGCCCCGTTTGGCTTCGCCCGTGTGCCAGCACTCACTCGGCCAAAAACGGCGAACATCCGAGCAGCGTTTCCCACTTTCGCATCGGCGTCCCGAAGCCCGCCCCGGCAGACGCGGTTTGCCCTACTCGAGCGACGGTCGCCGGCGATCACGTCGAAAGGCGCCGAATTCGTGCACGAATCGATGCTTCTTGGTCTCGCAGGAGGGCCGCCACTCACTCCTGCAAAAACGGCGAAGATCCGAGTTGCGCTTCCCACTTTTTCGTCGGCGTCCCGAACTACGCCCCGGCTGACGCGGTTTACCGTACTCGTGCGACGGTCGCCGGCGGGCACTTCAAAATACGCCGATTTCGTGGGCGCATTCACGCTGTTTCGCTTCCCCGGAGTGCCAACACTCACTCTGCCGAAAGCGGCGATCATCCGAGCGGCGGTTCCCACTTTTGCGTCGGCTTCGCAAACGGCGCCCCGGCAGACGCGCTCGTGCGACGTACTCGTGCGACGGTCGCCGGCGAGCACGTCGAAAGACGCCGATATCGTGCTCGAATCGACCCCGTTTCGCTTCGCCGGAGTGCTGCCAGTCACGGCGCAGAAAACGGCGAACAAGTGTTTTTTTTTTTTTTTTCCTAGAATTTGTGTTATAGAAGGCACATTTGATATCGGACGATAATTTTCAACTTTATCACGCGCACCGATTTTCGTGTAGAGGTTTGCAAGTTTATGGGAATTTCTCCACTTGGAATAATGCGATTTAGTAGTACTACGAGAACTTCATGGATGTACTCAAGGGTACGGGGCAAGTCAGTTACGTCAACACCTGCAGATTTTTTACACTTCAAACTGAAAATTGTTGGTTGTGAGTCCTCGTGTGATATTAAAGGCCGATTCGCTAACACATAGAACAAAGAAAGAAAGGAAGAAAAAACGCCCGCGCTCGCTCAAGAAACCTGGGTTCGCAACAAGTGGCAACAACAAGCAACCGAGCGAGTGCGCCAAAACCCGTGGCGGCCGAACAAACGCGAAGTCCCAACCGCGTCAGCCGGGGCGGCACGGGACAGGAAAAATCACTTCAGCCGGGGCGGCGGGGCACCGAATAAACCTCGTCACCTCGTCGCAGGATAAAAGAGGAAACAAAAAGTCTAAACAGCGTCTGCTGGAGCGAATGCGTAATAAAACAACAACAACAACAAAAAAAAAAAACACCCGCGCTCAAGAAGTCTGCAATCACCACAAAAGGCGACTGTGACCGAGCAGCGTCAGCCGGGGCCGTGCGGAAACGGAAAAACCGCGACTACCGGGGCGTCGAGGCACCGAAAAATCCACTTCAGCCGCGGCGAAAAAAAAAAACAAAAAGAAAGACGGAGGGGGGGGGGGGGAACCACGTCTGCCGGGGCGAAGGAAAAAAAAAAAACGCGTCTGCCGGGGCGAGCCCGGGTGCGGCACCACCGGGAAAACTGTGGCAAACAGACATGGCGATCGAGTGAGTGGGCCGCCAGCCAGGCTCAGCCAAAAAGTGCAAAGTCCGAACTGCGTCAGCCGGGGCGGCAAAAACCACGTCAGCCGGGGCGGCGCAAAAAACCGCGTCTGCCGGGGCGGCACGAAACCGCGTCAGCCGGGGCGGCGCGAAAACTGCGTCAGCCGGGGCGAAAGAAAAAAAAAAAAAAAAACGCGTCTGCCGGGGCGAGCCCGGGTGCGGCACCACCGGGAAAACTGTGGCAAACAGACATGGCGATCGAGTGAGTGGGCCGCCAGCCAGGCACAGCCGAAAAGTGCAAAGTCCGAACCGTGTCAGCCGGGGCGGCAAAAAACCGCGTCAGCCGGGGCGGCGCAAAAAACCGCGTCTGCCGGGGCGGCACGAAACCGCGTCTGCCGGGGCGGCGCGAAAACTGCGTCAGCCGGGGCGAAAGAAAAAAAAAAACGCGTCTGCCGGGGCGAGCCCGGGTGCGGCACCACCGGGAAAACTGTGGCAAACAGACATGGCGATCGAGTGAGTGGGCCGCCAGCAAGGCTCAGCCAAAAAGTGCTAAGTCCGAACTGCGTCAGCTGGGGCGGCAAAAAACCGCGTCTGCCGGGGCGGCACGAAACCGCGTCAGCCGGGGCGGCGCGAAAACCGCGTCTGCCGGGGCGGCACGAAACCGCGTCAGCCGGGGCGGCGCGAAAACTGCGTCAGCCGGGGCGAGCCCGGGTGCGGCACCACCGGGAAAACTGTGGCAAACAGACATGGCGATCGAGTGAGTGGGCCGCCAGCCAGGCACAGCCGAAAAGTGCTAAGTCCGAACTGCGTCAGCCGGGGCGGCAAAAACCGCGTCAGCCGGGGCGGCGCGAAAACCGCGTCTGCCGGGGCGGCACGAAACCGCGTCAGCCGGGGCGGCGCGAAAACTGCGTCAGCCGG
>NW_027464759.1:317500-330000 GCF_043290135.1 Rhipicephalus microplus | reverse complement strand
CTTAAGCTTCGCCAACGTTTCGCCAACTCGTGCGGGAGACTTTTTCCGCTTCGCGGCAAGTCGTCGCGCCGTGCTCTCCGCATCAACCGCGTACGCAGCGAACCGCAAACGTCGGGCGCAGCCTCCTCACCTCCCTGCGCTTTGCGCGCGAACGTTCCCTGTTCGCGCGGCAAAGCCTGGAGGAGGCACGGCCCCGCAGCGTGTTCGAGCGCCCGGTCTACGGGACACCCTGCTTACTTCGAGGGCAACAAGCGCAACGCAAGGCTGCGATCTCGCGCACTTTGCGCACGGCTGGAGAAGCTTTGCTGGCCGGCTTTCGCTCCTCGTGTTTACCGTGCGTTAAAGTTGCGCGTCCGTGGCTCTCGCAGCTCTTGCGCGCCCGGTCGCAGAGAGGAGTACGCAACCTCGACCGCACTTTCCCTGCAGGCTTCCTTCCGACTCGAAGTCCTGCGGCGGTCTCAACGAGGTGCCACATCCTCAATGCAGTCGGTCGCCCCCGTTTCGGTTGGGCTCTGGCACGACGGTCGCCACCGTCTCGCCCTTGAGTGGCCGCTGTTGGCGCTCGCTGTGAGGTGTTCAGCGTGCTGTCCGTGTTGCCGACGCGGTCAAAACGAGTCGACGGCTCACGTTCCCTTGTGCGCCGAAGGCTCTCTTGATATGTGATCCGACCCTCAGACAGACGAAGCCAAGGGAAGACCCAAGGCCGCAATGTGCGTTCAAAGAATCAGTGCTCAGTGTGTCCTGCAATTCACACCAAGTCTCGCAGCTGGCTGCGTTCTTCATCGACCCGAGAACCGAGTGATCCACCGCTTAGAGTCGTGAAAAAGTGTTTGTTCAATTCCGTACAGTCAAAACCAAACGTTTCTGGCACTCGGCCAAACAGTGGCCAAGAAGGGCGCTTTTCAGCGCACGCTTGGACTCCAAAACTCTGCCGCGCCTTTTTCGGCTGCCGCAAATCGAGCAAACGGTGTGTTTCGGACGGCGTTTCGCTTCCGCTACTTGCGAGTGCTTTCGTGGTCCACCCCTCTATAAATACTCGGGAGGCGTCGAAGCCGGTTCTCCAAGCCGGACCCGTAGGTATCGTTGTGTGCTCGCTCTCATTGGCCCGCCTAACCAGAAAATGCCTGCGGTACACCCATTTGGATAAGAGTGCACGCAGATGCGGGCCTCGACGGCTACACATTTCCTCGGGCGGCCGCCTCCCGGCCTCCGTGGAGCGCGGGATGCACGGTCCCATCGACAAGCCTCTCCCGTTTTTACCGTGGCGTCGCGGTTCACCACGGCGGGCGGGTCGGTCTCCTCCGCATAAAAAGGGGGACCCCCGCTTTTTGTTCCACGAAATCGCACAAGCTTTTTTCGCATCCACGGTTTGCCACCGCACACCAAAATGCCGATCCGGCTGCCTACTTTAGCCAACAGGTGGAGCCAGGCGCGCCGTACTTGCGCGGCACTTCCCACGTCCACCGAAGTCGGTGCCAAGGACCACTTTCGGCGCCGGAGCCGCGTACGAGCCTACTCGAGGCGGAAGAACGAAGCCAGCAAGGGCCTGGCCGCAAGTGCGTTCAATTGTCGGGACGTCCAAGTCCCTCGTTCTTCCGTGCTTCCTCTTTCGGCAAGTCGTTGCGGCACCTTCCCAAAGCGCGCAGACCCGCTAATCGCGACGAGCGCGACGTGGCCGTGCCGCCTTTCCCTCGGCAGCAAGCAAAACGCCTGGCAACGTCGACGCTCCCCTAACCGCGATCTCGCACCGTGTTTCGTGTGGCGAATTCAAAAGCCGGCCGGCGCTGCTGCAACCATTACGGTCGGTACGCATACGCCGCGGAGGGCGGGACGGTCATCGGAGCGTGCGGTTCCTCCATCGAGTACTGCGCACCTCGGCCGTCGCATCGCCGTGCCATGACCGGCCGCGCGTCAACGCGAACCGGTGCCAGCGAGATCCCTCGCCTGCAAGAACCGACCGGCAGCCTCCGTCACCCGAGGACGCGGAGGCGCTTGCCGCGGACGGCGGGACGGTATGCACTGGTGCACAGCGGACCCGTCACATCGCCAGTTCCTTGACCGACCGCCGACGCTTGTGCCGTTCCTCTCGTACTTGGCAGTCGCCGCGCGATTGTCGGGTCTCGTTCTTGCACGCTCGAACGGTCGGGAGGGCACTCGGCTGGCGTTTCGGGAACGCGCAGCCTCGCCTTCTACCGACGTAACCACGACTCGCCGTTCGCGCTCCGCCGCTCCTGTTTACAGTACTAGGCGGTCCCGCAGCGGTCGGGTCGCGCATTTCGAGCGCTTCGAGCCACGGTGCAGTGGCGGGTCGAAAGCCGACCTATGAGTGCGTTGCGCCGTTTGTACCCGCGTCCGCCACCTGGCCGACCGTCCAAGGTCGCGGTGTTGGCGTCCGCTGGGCGCAACAATTTGTCACGGGGTGCCGCTCCACATTCAGGCAGCCCCGTGGGGAAAAGCCGACCCCGCGTCCAAACGGGGTCAGCGGCAGAAAGTGTCGGGCGCAGACGCAGCTGAGGCGCTCACCCTTCACAATCCGTTAATGATCCTTCCGCAGGTTCACCTACGGAAACCTTGTTACGACTTTTACTTCCTCTAAATGATCAAGTTTGGTCATCTTTCCAACAGACCGGCGCAACCGAAAGGCCGCGCCGGACATCGGTCCGAAGACCTCACTAAATCATTCAATCGGTAGTAGCGACGGGCGGTGTGTACAAAGGGCAGGGACGTAATCAACGCGAGCTTATGACTCGCGCTTACTGGGAATTCCTCGTTCAAGGGGAACAATTGCAAGCCCCTATCCCAATCACGAAAGAAGTTCCACGGGTTACCCAGTCTTTTCAGACAGGGATAAAGACACGCTGCTTCCTTCAGTGTAGCGCGCGTGCGGCCCCGGACATCTAAGGGCATCACAGACCTGTTATTGCTCTGTTTCGTGCGGCTAGGAGCCGCTTGTCCCTCTAAGAAGGTTGTAAGGTGCTGGGAACCCCGCACCTATTTAATAGGCTAGAGTCTCGTTCGTTATCGGAATTAACCAGACAAATCGCTCCACCAACTAAGAACGGCCATGCACCACCATCCACCGAATCAAGAAAGAGCTCTCAATCTGTCAATCCTCCCAGTGTCCGGGCCGGGTAAGTTTTCCCGTGTTGAGTCAAATTAAGCCGCAGGCTCCACTCCTGGTGGTGCCCTTCCGTCAATTCCTTTAAGTTTCAGCTTTGCAACCATACTTCCCCCGGAACCCAAATACTTTGGTTTCCCGGAAGCTGCCCGCCGAGTCATTTGAGTAACTCAGGCGGATCGCTGGTTGGCATCGTTTATGGTCAGAACTAGGGCGGTATCTGATCGCCTTCGAACCTCTGACTTTCGTTCTTGATCAATGAAAACATTCTTGGCAAATGCTTTCGCAGTAGTTCGTCTTGCGACGGTCCAAGAATTTCACCTCTAGCGCCGCAATACGAATGCCCCCGTCCGTCCCTCTTAATCATTACCTCGTATTCCAAAAACCAACAGAACAGAAACGAGGTCTTGTTCTATTATTCCATGCAAGTTTATTCAGGCGACTCGCCTGCGTTGAGCACTCTAATTTTTTCAAAGTAAAAGCACCGGCCATCTCGAGGCACACAATGAAGTGCACCAAGAAAGAACCGGCATGATGTTCAGTCCGAGCCGTCGCATCGGGTAGATGCACTACTCGTCTGGAACTGAGATCCAACTACGAGCTTTTTAACCGCAGCAGCTTTAGTATACGCTATTGGAGCTGGAATTACCGCGGCTGCTGGCACCAGACTTGCCCTCCAATTGATCCTCGTTAAAGGATGTAGAGTGTACTCATTTCAATTACGGGGCCTCAAAAGAGTCCCGTATTGTTATTTTTCGTCACTACCTCCCCGTGCCGGGAGTGGGTAATTTGCGCGCCTGCTGCCTTCCTTGGATGTGGTAGCCGTTTCTCAGGCTCCCTCTCCGGAATCGAACCCTGATTCTCCGTTACCCGTAACAACCATGGTAAGCAAGTAACCTACCATCGAAAGTTGATAAGGCAGACACTTGAAAGAAACGTCGCCGGCTCGTGGCCATGCGATCAGCACAAAGTTATCCAGAGTCACCACACAATACGGGCCGAAACCCGATCGATCTTGGTCTAATAAAAGCACCCGTTACCCAAAGGGCTCCAGGCTCACTGCATGTATTAGCTCTAGAATTGCCACAGTTATCCAAGTAGGAAGAAACGATCTAAGGAACCATAACTGATTTAATGAGCCATTCGCGGTTTCGCCTTATTTCGGCATGTACTTAGACATGCATGGCTTAATCTTTGAGACAAGCATATGATTACTGGCAGGATCAACCAGGTAATCGTTCGACTGCGCGTCCGTCCTCGCCCTCGGCGGGCCGGACGCAGTCTGTGTGCGGCGGAGGCCACCTTCAGGCGCCCCAACACGCTTATTTTGCACTCCGAGATGACGGCGTTCGAGCTCGCTACGGCACAACCTTCCCGAAAGACGAGTGGGAGCCGTGCGGCAAGAAGCACGTTCATGCTCGCTCTTTTTCGTTGCATCGACTCGGTCGCGCCGTGCGGGTTGCCCAAGCCCGCTGCACTGTCGGTGGACCGGCCGGAACTAGCAACGGAGCCGAGACTGCAAAGCCGCCAGACGACGGGTCACGCCCGCGTCTTCGGCGCTTTCGCATCTGAATCGCCCGAGGACGACACGGAACACACCTCGATATCGTGGTAAAACGGCACCGTCCAACAACCAGCCCCTAACGCATCAAGCGGATGAGGCTGCAGACGACTGCGTGGATTCCCCTGGAGCAGACCCGAGGACACGCTTGACGAGGCCGAAGCCCGCCGCATATCAGACACCCGGTCGCTTTCGCGTACGCCGCTCACGAGAACCCCCACATAATAGCAGCGATAAGTACCCAGACCTCCTTGGGCCCTAATACGAGCGTACTCGAGAAAATTTCACCGCGGGTGTGCCCCGAAACGTGTGGCATGTTGAGCGTGCCACAAGTCTACGTCGCTCTCAAACCCGCCGAGGTCGTAGAATTTGCGACCCTACTCACGAAATTCCCACCGAGGATACGGCCGCAAACGTACCGCACCTTGGGTAGGCCACGAGTTTGTGCAACACTACGCTGACGGCACAGCACCGAGGTCGTGCGCGCACGCACGGGAAAATTCCGCCGCGGTTTCTGCCGAAAACGTGAGGCACCACGACTCTCCGCAAGTTCGCGTCGACTGCGAAAGACCGAAGTCGTGAACGACGTGTCCGCTACTCGCCGCCGACACGCTGGACACCAAACGTACAACGACTCGACGGCGTCGTAGAGGCCCACGACGCGGTTTTCCTTAACGACGTCTCGGCGTGGCACCGACAGGTTAGAACGGCCGACCAACGTTCCCTGTCCGCCGTTCGGCTCAGTCGAAGGGCTCGGCGACTTCGGCAACGCTGCGAAGCCGCACGGTGACGCACGCCATGTCCCCATTTTTTTTTTTCTTTCTGCGTCTGCCGGGGTGCCCCTATAATAGCAGCGATAAGCACCCAGACCGCCGTGGGTCGCTCGCCCCGGCTGACGTGGTTTTTCGTACTCCTGCGGCGGTCGCCGTCAAGCACGTCCAAATACGCTACTTTCGTGGGCGCATTCACGCTCTTTCGCTTCGCCGGAGTGCCAGCACTCACTCTGCCAAAAACGGCGAACATCCGAGCGGCGGTTCCCACTTTTGCGTCGGCGTCGCAAACCCCGCCCCGGCAGACGAGGTTTGCCGTACTCGTGCGACGGTGGCCGGCGGGCACGTCGAAAGACGCCGATATCGTGCGCGAATTGGCGCACCTTGGCTTCACCGGAGTGCCGCCACTGACTCCTCCAAAAACGGCGAAGATCCGAGCGGCGCTTCCCACTTTCGCATCGGCGTCCCGAACTCCGCCCCGGCTGACGCGGTTTACCGTACTCGTGCGACGGTCGCCGGCGAGCACGTGGAAAGACGCCGATATCGTGCCCGAATCGGCTCCGTTCGGCTTCGCCGGAGTGCCAGCACTGGCTCGGCGAAAGACGACGAACATCCGAGCGACGGTTCTCACTATTGCGTACGCGTCGCAAACCCCGCCCCGGCAGACGCACTTTGCCGTACTCGTGCGACGGTCGCCGGCGAGCACGTAGAAAGACGCCGATATCGTGCCGGAATCGGCCCCGTTTGGCTTCGCCGGAGTGCCAGCACTCACTCGGCCACAAACGGCGAACATCCGAGCGGCGGTTCCCACTTAGCCGTCGGCGTCCCGAACTCCGCCCCGGCAGACGCGGTTGCCGAGCTCGTGCGACTAGCGACCGCGAAGCCGTCTCGCGACGCCGCTTTCGTGCGCGGCTCCCACTGCGACCTGGGTCACCCGAGGTCGACGAGCAAAAAAGAATGTCGAAAAAATTTTTTTTTTTTTTTTGCGTCTGCCGGGGTGCCCCTATAATAGCAGCGATAAGCACCCAGACCGCCATGGGTCGCTCGCCCCGGCTGACGTGGTTTTTCGTTTTCCTGCGGTGGTCGTCGTCAAGCACGTCCAAACACGCCACTTTCGTGGGCGCATTCGCGCTCTTTCGCTTCGCCGGAGTGCCAGCACTCACTCTGCCAAAAACGGCGAACATCCGAGCGGCGGTTCCCACTTTTGCGTCGGCGTCGCAAACCCCGCCCCGGCAGACGAGGTTTGCCGTACTCGTGCGACGGTGGCCGGCGGGCACGTCGAAAGACGCCGATATCGTGCGCGAATTGGCGCACCTTGGCTTCACCGGAGTGCCGCCACTGACTCCTCCAAAAACGGCGAAGATCCGAGCGGCGCTTCCCACTTTCGCATCGGCGTCCCGAACTCCGCCCCGGCTGACGCGGTTTACCGTACTCGTGCGACGGTCGCCGGCGAGCACGTGGAAAGACGCCGATATCGTGCCCGAATCGGCTCCGTTCGGCTTCGCCGGATTGCCAGCACTGGCTCGGCGAAAGACGACGAACATCCGAGCGACGGTTCTCACTATTGCGTACGCGTCGCAAACCCCGCCCCGGCAGACGCACTTTGCCGTACTCGTGCGACGGTCGCCGGCGAGCACGTAGAAAGACGCCGATATCGTGCCGGAATCGGCCCCGTTTGGCTTCGCCGGAGTGCCAGCACTCACTCGGCCACAAACGGCGAACATCCGAGCGGCGGTTCCCACTTAGCCGTCGGCGTCCCGAACTCCGCCCCGGCAGACGCGGTTGCCGAGCTCGTGCGACTAGCGACCGCGAAGCCGTCTCGCGACGCCGCTTTCGTGCGCGGCTCCCACTGCGACCTGGGTCACCCGAGGTCGACGAGCAAAAAAGAATGTCGAAAAAAATTTTTTTTTTTTTTTTTTGCGTCTGCCGGGGTGCCCCTATAATAGCAGCGATAAGCACCCAGACCGCCATGGGTCGCTCGCCCCGGCTGACGTGGTTTTTCGTTTTCCTGCGGTGGTCGTCGTCAAGCACGTCCAAACACGCCACTTTCGTGGGCGCATTCGCGCTCTTTCGCTTCGCCGGAGTGCCAGCACTCACTCTGCCAAAAACGGCGAACATCCTAGTGGCGGTTCCCACTTTTGCGTCGGCGTCGCCAACCCCGCCCCGGCATACGCGGTTTGCCGTACTCGTGCGGCGGTGGCCGGCGGGCACGTCGAAAGACACCGATATCGTGCGCGAGTCGATGCTTCTTGGTCTCGCAGGAGGGCCGCCACTCACTCCTGCAAAAACGGCGAAGATCCGAGCGGCGCTTCCCACTTTTTCGTCGGCGTCGCAAACCTCGCCCCGGCAGACGCGCTTTGCCGTACTCGTGCGACGGTCGCCGGCGAGCACGTCGAAATACGCCGATATCGTGCCCGAATCGGCCCCGTTTCGCTTCGCCGGAGTGCCAGCACTCGCTCGGCCAAAGACGACGAACATCCGAGCGACGGTTCCCACTATTGCGTACGCGTCGCGAACCCCGCCCCGGCAGACGCGGTTTGCCGTACTCGTGCGGCGGTGGCCGGCGGGCACGTCGAAAGACGCCGATATCGTGCACGAATTGGCGCTCCTTGGCTTCACCGGAGTGCCAGCACTCACTCGGCCAAAAACGGCGAACATCCGAGCAGCGGTACCCACTTAGCCGTCGGCATCCCGAACTCCGCGCCGGCTGACGCGGTTGCCGAGCTCGTGCGACTAGCGACCGCGAACGCGTCTCGCGACGCCGCTTTCGTGCGCGGCTCCCATTGCGACCTGGGTTACCCGAGCTCGACCAGCAAAAAAGAAGGTCGAAAATTTTTTTTTTTTTTTCTGCGTCTGCCGGGGTGCCCCTATAATAGCAGCGATAAGCACCCAGACCGCCGTGTGTCGCTCGCCCCGGCTGACGTGGTTTTTCGTACTCCTGCAGCGGTCGCCGTCACGCACGTCCAAATACGCCACTTTCGTGGGCGCATTCGCGCTCTTTCGCGTCGCCGGAGTGCCAGCACTCACTCTGCCAAAAACGGCCAACATCCGAGCGGCGGTTCCCACTTTTGCGTCGGCGTCGTAAACCCCGCCCCGGCAGACGCGGTTTGCCCTACTCGTGCGACGGTCGCCGGCGAGCGCGTCGAAAGACGCCGATATCGTGCGCTAATTGGCGCTCCTTGGCTTCTCCGGAGTGCCGCCACTCACTCCTCCAAAAACGGCGAAGATCCGAGCGGCGTTCTCCACTTTCGCATCGGCGTCCCGAACTCCGCCCGGGCTGACGCGGTTTACCGTACTCGTGCGACGGTCGCCGGCGGGCACGTCGAAAGACGCCGATATCGTGCCGTAATCGGCCCCGTTTGGCTTCGCCCGTGTGCCAGCACTCACTCGGCCAAAAACGGCGAACATCCGAGCAGCGTTTCCCACTTTCGCATCGGCGTCCCGAAGCCCGCCCCGGCAGACGCGGTTTGCCCTACTCGAGCGACGGTCGCCGGCGATCACGTCGAAAGGCGCCGAATTCGTGCACGAATCGATGCTTCTTGGTCTCGCAGGAGGGCCGCCACTCACTCCTGCAAAAACGGCGAAGATCCGAGTTGCGCTTCCCACTTTTTCGTCGGCGTCCCGAACTACGCCCCGGCTGACGCGGTTTACCGTACTCGTGCGACGGTCGCCGGCGGGCACTTCAAAATACGCCGATTTCGTGGGCGCATTCACGCTGTTTCGCTTCCCCGGAGTGCCAACACTCACTCTGCCGAAAGCGGCGATCATCCGAGCGGCGGTTCCCACTTTTGCGTCGGCTTCGCAAACGGCGCCCCGGCAGACGCGCTCGTGCGACGTACTCGTGCGACGGTCGCCGGCGAGCACGTCGAAAGACGCCGATATCGTGCTCGAATCGACCCCGTTTCGCTTCGCCGGAGTGCTGCCAGTCACGGCGCAGAAAACGGCGAACAAGTGTTTTTTTTTTTTTTTTTCCTAGAATTTGTGTTATAGAAGGCACATTTGATATCGGACGATAATTTTCAACTTTATCACGCGCACCGATTTTCGTGTAGAGGTTTGCAAGTTTATGGGAATTTCTCCACTTGGAATAATGCGATTTAGTAGTACTACGAGAACTTCATGGATGTACTCAAGGGTACGGGGCAAGTCAGTTACGTCAACACCTGCAGATTTTTTACACTTCAAACTGAAAATTGTTGGTTGTGAGTCCTCGTGTGATATTAAAGGCCGATTCGCTAACACATAGAACAAAGAAAGAAAGGAAGAAAAAACGCCCGCGCTCGCTCAAGAAACCTGGGTTCGCAACAAGTGGCAACAACAAGCAACCGAGCGAGTGCGCCAAAACCCGTGGCGGCCGAACAAACGCGAAGTCCCAACCGCGTCAGCCGGGGCGGCACGGGACAGGAAAAATCACTTCAGCCGGGGCGGCGGGGCACCGAATAAACCTCGTCACCTCGTCGCAGGATAAAAGAGGAAACAAAAAGTCTAAACAGCGTCTGCTGGAGCGAATGCGTAATAAAACAACAACAACAACAAAAAAAAAAACACCCGCGCTCAAGAAGTCTGCAATCACCACAAAAGGCGACTGTGACCGAGCAGCGTCAGCCGGGGCCGTGCGGAAACGGAAAAACCGCGACTACCGGGGCGTCGAGGCACCGAAAAATCCACTTCAGCCGCGGCGAAAAAAAAAAACAAAAAGAAAGACGGAGGGGGGGGGGAACCACGTCTGCCGGGGCGAAGGAAAAAAAAAAACGCGTCTGCCGGGGCGAGCCCGGGTGCGGCACCACCGGGAAAACTGTGGCAAACAGACATGGCGATCGAGTGAGTGGGCCGCCAGCCAGGCTCAGCCAAAAAGTGCAAAGTCCGAACTGCGTCAGCCGGGGCGGCAAAAACCACGTCAGCCGGGGCGGCGCAAAAAACCGCGTCTGCCGGGGCGGCACGAAACCGCGTCAGCCGGGGCGGCGCGAAAACTGCGTCAGCCGGGGCGAAAGAAAAAAAAAAAAAAAACGCGTCTGCCGGGGCGAGCCCGGGTGCGGCACCACCGGGAAAACTGTGGCAAACAGACATGGCGATCGAGTGAGTGGGCCGCCAGCCAGGCACAGCCGAAAAGTGCAAAGTCCGAACCGTGTCAGCCGGGGCGGCAAAAAACCGCGTCAGCCGGGGCGGCGCAAAAAACCGCGTCTGCCGGGGCGGCACGAAACCGCGTCAGCCGGGGCGGCGCGAAAACTGCGTCAGCCGGGGCGAGCCCGGGTGCGGCACCACCGGGAAAACTGTGGCAAACAGACATGGCGATCGAGTGAGTGGGCCGCCAGCCAGGCTCAGCCAAAAAGTGCCAAGTCCGAACTGCGTCAGCCGGGGCGGCAAAAAACCGCGTCAGCCGGGGCGGCGCAAAAAACCGCGTCTGCCGGGGCGGCGCGAAAACCGCGTCTGCCGGGGCGGCGCGAAAACTGCGTCAGCCGGGGCGAAAGAAAAAAAAAACGCGTCTGCCGGGGCGAGCCCGGGTGCGGCACCACCGGGAAAACTGTGGCAAACAGACATGGCGATCGAGTGAGTGGGCCGCCAGCAAGGCTCAGCCAAAAAGTGCTAAGTCCGAACTGCGTCAGCTGGGGCGGCAAAAAACCGCGTCTGCCGGGGCGGCACGAAACCGCGTCAGCCGGGGCGGCGCGAAAACCGCGTCTGCCGGGGCGGCACGAAACCGCGTCAGCCGGGGCGGCGCGAAAACTGCGTCAGCCGGGGCGAGCCCGGGTGCGGCACCACCGGGAAAACTGTGGCAAACAGACATGGCGATCGAGTGAGTGGGCCGCCAGCCAGGCACAGCCGAAAAGTGCTAAGTCCGAACTGCGTCAGCCGGGGCGGCAAAAACCGCGTCAGCCGGGGCGGCGCGAAAACCGCGTCTGCCGGGGCGGCACGAAACCGCGTCAGCCGGGGCGGCGCGAAAACTGCGTCAGCCGGGGCGAGCCCGGGTGCGGCACCACCGGGAAAACTGTGGCTAACAGACATGGCGATCGAGTGAGTGGGCCACCAGCCAGGCTCAGCCAAAAAGTGCTAAGTCCGAACTGCGTCAGCCGGGGCGGCAAAAACCGCGTCAGCCGGGGCGGCGCAAAAAACCGCGTCTGCCGGGGCGGCACGAAACCGCGTCAGCCGGGGCGGCGCGAAAACTGCGTCAGC
Organism: Rhipicephalus microplus; assembly: GCF_043290135.1. Lineage (NCBI taxonomy): Eukaryota > Metazoa > Arthropoda > Arachnida > Ixodida > Ixodidae > Rhipicephalus > Rhipicephalus microplus. The sequence continues at coordinate 318,383 of NW_027464759.1, read as the reverse complement.
CGGGGCGAAAGAAAAAAAAAAAACGCGTCTGCCGGGGCGAGCCCGGGTGCGGCACCACCGGGAAAACTGTGGCAAACAGACATGGCGATCGAGTGAGTGGGCCGCCAGCCAGGCACAGCCGAAAAGTGCCAAGTCCGAACTGCGTCAGCCGGGGCGGCAAAAAACCGCGTCAGCCGGGGCGGCGCAAAAAACCGCGTCTGCCGGGGCGGCACGAAACCGCGTCAGCCGGGGCGGCGCGAAAACTGCGTCAGCCGGGGCGAGCCCGGGTGCGGCACCACCGGGAAAACTGTGGCAAACAGACATGGCGATCGAGTGAGTGGGCCGCCAGCCAGGCTCAGCCAAAAAGTGCCAAGTCCGAACTGCGTCAGCCGGGGCGGCGCAAAAAACCGCGTCTGCCGGGGCGGCGCGAAAACCGCGTCTGCCGGGGCGGCGCGAAAACTGCGTCAGCCGGGGCGAAAGAAAAAAAAAACGCGTCTGCCGGGGCGGCAAAAAACCGCGTCTGCCGGGGCGGCACGAAACCGCGTCAGCCGGGGCGGCGCGAAAACCGCGTCTGCCGGGGCGGCACGAAACCGCGTCAGCCGGGGCGAGCCCGGGTGCGGCACCACCGGGAAAACTGTGGCAAACAGACATGGCGATCGAGTGAGTGGGCCGCCAGCCAGGCACAGCCGAAAAGTGCTAAGTCCGAACTGCGTCAGCCGGGGCGGCAAAAACCGCGTCAGCCGGGGCGGCGCAAAAACCGCGTCTGCCGGGGCGAATGCAAAAAAAACAAAGAAAAAAGCCCGCGCTTAATCAAAAGAAAACAAAGAAAAAAGCTTGCGCTTAATCAAAAGAAAACAAACAAAAAAAGTTCGCGCTTAAGCCTGGCGGTGGAACCACCGGGGCA
>NW_027464759.1:300000-310000 GCF_043290135.1 Rhipicephalus microplus | reverse complement strand
CGCGGGATGCACGGTCCCATCGACAAGCCTCTCCCGTTTTTACCGTGGCGTCGCGGTTCACCACGGCGGGCGGGTCGGTCTCCTCCGCATAAAAAGGGGGACCCCCGCTTTTTGTTCCACGAAATCGCACAAGCTTTTTTCGCATCCACGGTTTGCCACCGCACACCAAAATGCCGATCCGGCTGCCTACTTTAGCCAACAGGTGGAGCCAGGCGCGCCGTACTTGCGCGGCACTTCCCACGTCCACCGAAGTCGGTGCCAAGGACCACTTTCGGCGCCGGAGCCGCGTACGAGCCTACTCGAGGCGGAAGAACGAAGCCAGCAAGGGCCTGGCCGCAAGTGCGTTCAATTGTCGGGACGTCCAAGTCCCTCGTTCTTCCGTGCTTCCTCTTTCGGCAAGTCGTTGCGGCACCTTCCCAAAGCGCGCAGACCCGCTAATCGCGACGAGCGCGACGTGGCCGTGCCGCCTTTCCCTCGGCAGCAAGCAAAACGCCTGGCAACGTCGACGCTCCCCTAACCGCGATCTCGCACCGTGTTTCGTGTGGCGAATTCAAAAGCCGGCCGGCGCTGCTGCAACCATTACGGTCGGTACGCATACGCCGCGGAGGGCGGGACGGTCATCGGAGCGTGCGGTTCCTCCATCGAGTACTGCGCACCTCGGCCGTCGCATCGCCGTGCCATGACCGGCCGCGCGTCAACGCGAACCGGTGCCAGCGAGATCCCTCGCCTGCAAGAACCGACCGGCAGCCTCCGTCACCCGAGGACGCGGAGGCGCTTGCCGCGGACGGCGGGACGGTATGCACTGGTGCACAGCGGACCCGTCACATCGCCAGTTCCTTGACCGACCGCCGACGCTTGTGCCGTTCCTCTCGTACTTGGCAGTCGCCGCGCGATTGTCGGGTCTCGTTCTTGCACGCTCGAACGGTCGGGAGGGCACTCGGCTGGCGTTTCGGGAACGCGCAGCCTCGCCTTCTACCGACGTAACCACGACTCGCCGTTCGCGCTCCGCCGCTCCTGTTTACAGTACTAGGCGGTCCCGCAGCGGTCGGGTCGCGCATTTCGAGCGCTTCGAGCCACGGTGCAGTGGCGGGTCGAAAGCCGACCTATGAGTGCGTTGCGCCGTTTGTACCCGCGTCCGCCACCTGGCCGACCGTCCAAGGTCGCGGTGTTGGCGTCCGCTGGGCGCAACAATTTGTCACGGGGTGCCGCTCCACATTCAGGCAGCCCCGTGGGGAAAAGCCGACCCCGCGTCCAAACGGGGTCAGCGGCAGAAAGTGTCGGGCGCAGACGCAGCTGAGGCGCTCACCCTTCACAATCCGTTAATGATCCTTCCGCAGGTTCACCTACGGAAACCTTGTTACGACTTTTACTTCCTCTAAATGATCAAGTTTGGTCATCTTTCCAACAGACCGGCGCAACCGAAAGGCCGCGCCGGACATCGGTCCGAAGACCTCACTAAATCATTCAATCGGTAGTAGCGACGGGCGGTGTGTACAAAGGGCAGGGACGTAATCAACGCGAGCTTATGACTCGCGCTTACTGGGAATTCCTCGTTCAAGGGGAACAATTGCAAGCCCCTATCCCAATCACGAAAGAAGTTCCACGGGTTACCCAGTCTTTTCAGACAGGGATAAAGACACGCTGCTTCCTTCAGTGTAGCGCGCGTGCGGCCCCGGACATCTAAGGGCATCACAGACCTGTTATTGCTCTGTTTCGTGCGGCTAGGAGCCGCTTGTCCCTCTAAGAAGGTTGTAAGGTGCTGGGAACCCCGCACCTATTTAATAGGCTAGAGTCTCGTTCGTTATCGGAATTAACCAGACAAATCGCTCCACCAACTAAGAACGGCCATGCACCACCATCCACCGAATCAAGAAAGAGCTCTCAATCTGTCAATCCTCCCAGTGTCCGGGCCGGGTAAGTTTTCCCGTGTTGAGTCAAATTAAGCCGCAGGCTCCACTCCTGGTGGTGCCCTTCCGTCAATTCCTTTAAGTTTCAGCTTTGCAACCATACTTCCCCCGGAACCCAAATACTTTGGTTTCCCGGAAGCTGCCCGCCGAGTCATTTGAGTAACTCAGGCGGATCGCTGGTTGGCATCGTTTATGGTCAGAACTAGGGCGGTATCTGATCGCCTTCGAACCTCTGACTTTCGTTCTTGATCAATGAAAACATTCTTGGCAAATGCTTTCGCAGTAGTTCGTCTTGCGACGGTCCAAGAATTTCACCTCTAGCGCCGCAATACGAATGCCCCCGTCCGTCCCTCTTAATCATTACCTCGTATTCCAAAAACCAACAGAACAGAAACGAGGTCTTGTTCTATTATTCCATGCAAGTTTATTCAGGCGACTCGCCTGCGTTGAGCACTCTAATTTTTTCAAAGTAAAAGCACCGGCCATCTCGAGGCACACAATGAAGTGCACCAAGAAAGAACCGGCATGATGTTCAGTCCGAGCCGTCGCATCGGGTAGATGCACTACTCGTCTGGAACTGAGATCCAACTACGAGCTTTTTAACCGCAGCAGCTTTAGTATACGCTATTGGAGCTGGAATTACCGCGGCTGCTGGCACCAGACTTGCCCTCCAATTGATCCTCGTTAAAGGATTTAGAGTGTACTCATTTCAATTACGGGGCCTCAAAAGAGTCCCGTATTGTTATTTTTCGTCACTACCTCCCCGTGCCGGGAGTGGGTAATTTGCGCGCCTGCTGCCTTCCTTGGATGTGGTAGCCGTTTCTCAGGCTCCCTCTCCGGAATCGAACCCTGATTCTCCGTTACCCGTAACAACCATGGTAAGCAAGTAACCTACCATCGAAAGTTGATAAGGCAGACACTTGAAAGAAACGTCGCCGGCTCGTGGCCATGCGATCAGCACAAAGTTATCCAGAGTCACCACACAATACGGGCCGAAACCCGATCGATCTTGGTCTAATAAAAGCACCCGTTACCCAAAGGGCTCCAGGCTCACTGCATGTATTAGCTCTAGAATTGCCACAGTTATCCAAGTAGGAAGAAACGATCTAAGGAACCATAACTGATTTAATGAGCCATTCGCGGTTTCGCCTTATTTCGGCATGTACTTAGACATGCATGGCTTAATCTTTGAGACAAATATATGATTAATGGCAGGATCAACCAGGTAATCGTTCGACTGCGCGTCCGTCCTCGCCCTCGGCGGGCCGGACGCAGTCTGTGTGCGGCGGAGGCCACCTTCAGGCGCCCCAACACGCTTATTTTGCACTCCGAGATGACGGCGTTCGAGCTCGCTACGGCACAACCTTCCCGAAAGACGAGTGGGAGCCGTGCGGCAAGAAGCACGTTCATGCTCGCTCTTTTTCGTTGCATCGACTCGGTCGCGCCGTGCGGGTTGCCCAAGCCCGCTGCACTGTCGGTGGACCGGCCGGAACTAGCAACGGAGCCGAGACTGCAAAGCCGCCAGACGACGGGTCACGCCCGCGTCTTCGGCGCTTTCGCATCTGAATCGCCCGAGGACGACACGGAACACACCTCGATATCGTGGTAAAACGGCACCGTCCGACAACCAGCCCCTAACGCATCAAGCGGATGAGGCTGCAGACGACTGCCGTGGATTCCCCTGGAGCAGACCCGAGGACACGCTTGACGAGGCCGAAGCCCGCCGCATATCAGACACCCGGTCGCTTTCGCGTACGCCGCTCACGAGAACCCCCACATAATAGCAGCGATAAGTACCCAGACCTCCTTGGGCCCTAATACGAGCGTACTCGAGAAAATTTCACCGCGGGTGTGCCCCGAAACGTGTGGCATGTTGAGCGTGCCACAAGTCTACGTCGCTCTCAAACCCGCCGAGGTCGTAGAATTTGCGACCCTACTCACGAAATTCCCACCGAGGATACGGCCGCAAACGTACCGCACCTTGGGTAGGCCACGAGTTTGTGCAACACTACGCTGACGGCACAGCACCGAGGTCGTGCGCGCACGCACGGGAAAATTCCGCCGCGGTTTCTGCCGAAAACGTGAGGCACCACGACTCTCCGCAAGTTCGCGTCGACTGCGAAAGACCGAAGTCGTGAACGACGTGTCCGCTACTCGCCGCCGACACGCTGGACACCAAACGTACAACGACTCGACGGCGTCGTAGAGGCCCACGACGCGGTTTTCCTTAACGACGTCTCGGCGTGGCACCGACAGGTTAGAACGGCCGACCAACGTTCCCTGTCCGCCGTTCGGCTCAGTCGAAGGGCTCGGCGACTTCGGCAACGCTGCGAAGCCGCACGGTGACGCACGCCATGTCCCCATTTTTTTTTTCTTTCTGCGTCTGCCGGGGTGCCCCTATAATAGCAGCGATAAGCACCCAGACCGCCGTGGGTCGCTCGCCCCGGCTGACGTGGTTTTTCGTACTCCTGCGGCGGTCGCCGTCAAGCACGTCCAAATACGCTACTTTCGTGGGCGCATTCACGCTCTTTCGCTTCGCCGGAGTGCCAGCACTCACTCTGCCAAAAACGGCGAACATCCGAGCGGCGGTTCCCACTTTTGCGTCGGCGTCGCAAACCCCGCCCCGGCAGACGAGGTTTGCCGTACTCGTGCGACGGTGGCCGGCGGGCACGTCGAAAGACGCCGATATCGTGCGCGAATTGGCGCACCTTGGCTTCACCGGAGTGCCGCCACTGACTCCTCCAAAAACGGCGAAGATCCGAGCGGCGCTTCCCACTTTCGCATCGGCGTCCCGAACTCCGCCCCGGCTGACGCGGTTTACCGTACTCGTGCGACGGTCGCCGGCGAGCACGTGGAAAGACGCCGATATCGTGCCCGAATCGGCTCCGTTCGGCTTCGCCGGAGTGCCAGCACTGGCTCGGCGAAAGACGACGAACATCCGAGCGACGGTTCTCACTATTGCGTACGCGTCGCAAACCCCGCCCCGGCAGACGCACTTTGCCGTACTCGTGCGACGGTCGCCGGCGAGCACGTAGAAAGACGCCGATATCGTGCCGGAATCGGCCCCGTTTGGCTTCGCCGGAGTGCCAGCACTCACTCGGCCACAAACGGCGAACATCCGAGCGGCGGTTCCCACTTAGCCGTCGGCGTCCCGAACTCCGCCCCGGCAGACGCGGTTGCCGAGCTCGTGCGACTAGCGACCGCGAAGCCGTCTCGCGACGCCGCTTTCGTGCGCGGCTCCCACTGCGACCTGGGTCACCCGAGGTCGACGAGCAAAAAAGAATGTCGAAAAAAATTTTTTTTTTTTTTGCGTCTGCCGGGGTGCCCCTATAATAGCAGCGATAAGCACCCAGACCGCCATGGGTCGCTCGCCCCGGCTGACGTGGTTTTTCGTTTTCCTGCGGTGGTCGTCGTCAAGCACGTCCAAACACGCCACTTTCGTGGGCGCATTCGCGCTCTTCGCTTCGCCGGAGTGCCAGCACTCACTCTGCCAAAAACGGCGAACATCCGAGCGGCGGTTCCCACTTTTGCGTCGGCGTCGCAAACCCCGCCCCGGCAGACGAGGTTTGCCGTACTCGTGCGACGGTGGCCGGCGGGCACGTCGAAAGACGCCGATATCGTGCGCGAATTGGCGCACCTTGGCTTCACCGGAGTGCCGCCACTGACTCCTCCAAAAACGGCGAAGATCCGAGCGGCGCTTCCCACTTTCGCATCGGCGTCCCGAACTCCGCCCCGGCTGACGCGGTTTACCGTACTCGTGCGACGGTCGCCGGCGAGCACGTGGAAAGACGCCGATATCGTGCCCGAATCGGCTCCGTTCGGCTTCGCCGGATTGCCAGCACTGGCTCGGCGAAAGACGACGAACATCCGAGCGACGGTTCTCACTATTGCGTACGCGTCGCAAACCCCGCCCCGGCAGACGCACTTTGCCGTACTCGTGCGACGGTCGCCGGCGAGCACGTAGAAAGACGCCGATATCGTGCCGGAATCGGCCCCGTTTGGCTTCGCCGGAGTGCCAGCACTCACTCGGCCACAAACGGCGAACATCCGAGCGGCGGTTCCCACTTAGCCGTCGGCGTCCCGAACTCCGCCCCGGCAGACGCGGTTGCCGAGCTCGTGCGACTAGCGACCGCGAAGCCGTCTCGCGACGCCGCTTTCGTGCGCGGCTCCCACTGCGACCTGGGTCACCCGAGGTCGACGAGCAAAAAAGAATGTCGAAAAAAATTTTTTTTTTTTTTTTGCGTCTGCCGGGGTGCCCCTATAATAGCAGCGATAAGCACCCAGACCGCCATGGGTCGCTCGCCCCGGCTGACGTGGTTTTTCGTTTTCCTGCGGTGGTCGTCGTCAAGCACGTCCAAACACGCCACTTTCGTGGGCGCATTCGCGCTCTTTCGCTTCGCCGGAGTGCCAGCACTCACTCTGCCAAAAACGGCGAACATCCTAGTGGCGGTTCCCACTTTTGCGTCGGCGTCGCCAACCCCGCCCCGGCATACGCGGTTTGCCGTACTCGTGCGGCGGTGGCCGGCGGGCACGTCGAAAGACACCGATATCGTGCGCGAGTCGATGCTTCTTGGTCTCGCAGGAGGGCCGCCACTCACTCCTGCAAAAACGGCGAAGATCCGAGCGGCGCTTCCCACTTTTTCGTCGGCGTCGCAAACCTCGCCCCGGCAGACGCGCTTTGCCGTACTCGTGCGACGGTCGCCGGCGAGCACGTCGAAATACGCCGATATCGTGCCCGAATCGGCCCCGTTTCGCTTCGCCGGAGTGCCAGCACTCGCTCGGCCAAAGACGACGAACATCCGAGCGACGGTTCCCACTATTGCGTACGCGTCGCGAACCCCGCCCCGGCAGACGCGGTTTGCCGTACTCGTGCGGCGGTGGCCGGCGGGCACGTCGAAAGACGCCGATATCGTGCACGAATTGGCGCTCCTTGGCTTCACCGGAGTGCCAGCACTCACTCGGCCAAAAACGGCGAACATCCGAGCAGCGGTACCCACTTAGCCGTCGGCATCCCGAACTCCGCGCCGGCTGACGCGGTTGCCGAGCTCGTGCGACTAGCGACCGCGAACGCGTCTCGCGACGCCGCTTTCGTGCGCGGCTCCCATTGCGACCTGGGTTACCCGAGCTCGACCAGCAAAAAAGAAGGTCGAAAATTTTTTTTTTTTTTCTGCGTCTGCCGGGGTGCCCCTATAATAGCAGCGATAAGCACCCAGACCGCCGTGTGTCGCTCGCCCCGGCTGACGTGGTTTTTCGTACTCCTGCAGCGGTCGCCGTCACGCACGTCCAAATACGCCACTTTCGTGGGCGCATTCGCGCTCTTTCGCGTCGCCGGAGTGCCAGCACTCACTCTGCCAAAAACGGCCAACATCCGAGCGGCGGTTCCCACTTTTGCGTCGGCGTCGTAAACCCCGCCCCGGCAGACGCGGTTTGCCCTACTCGTGCGACGGTCGCCGGCGAGCGCGTCGAAAGACGCCGATATCGTGCGCTAATTGGCGCTCCTTGGCTTCTCCGGAGTGCCGCCACTCACTCCTCCAAAAACGGCGAAGATCCGAGCGGCGTTCTCCACTTTCGCATCGGCGTCCCGAACTCCGCCCGGGCTGACGCGGTTTACCGTACTCGTGCGACGGTCGCCGGCGGGCACGTCGAAAGACGCCGATATCGTGCCGTAATCGGCCCCGTTTGGCTTCGCCCGTGTGCCAGCACTCACTCGGCCAAAAACGGCGAACATCCGAGCAGCGTTTCCCACTTTCGCATCGGCGTCCCGAAGCCCGCCCCGGCAGACGCGGTTTGCCCTACTCGAGCGACGGTCGCCGGCGATCACGTCGAAAGGCGCCGAATTCGTGCACGAATCGATGCTTCTTGGTCTCGCAGGAGGGCCGCCACTCACTCCTGCAAAAACGGCGAAGATCCGAGTTGCGCTTCCCACTTTTTCGTCGGCGTCCCGAACTACGCCCCGGCTGACGCGGTTTACCGTACTCGTGCGACGGTCGCCGGCGGGCACTTCAAAATACGCCGATTTCGTGGGCGCATTCACGCTGTTTCGCTTCCCCGGAGTGCCAACACTCACTCTGCCGAAAGCGGCGATCATCCGAGCGGCGGTTCCCACTTTTGCGTCGGCTTCGCAAACGGCGCCCCGGCAGACGCGCTCGTGCGACGTACTCGTGCGACGGTCGCCGGCGAGCACGTCGAAAGACGCCGATATCGTGCTCGAATCGACCCCGTTTCGCTTCGCCGGAGTGCTGCCAGTCACGGCGCAGAAAACGGCGAACAAGTGTTTTTTTTTTTTTTTTCCTAGAATTTGTGTTATAGAAGGCACATTTGATATCGGACGATAATTTTCAACTTTATCACGCGCACCGATTTTCGTGTAGAGGTTTGCAAGTTTATGGGAATTTCTCCACTTGGAATAATGCGATTTAGTAGTACTACGAGAACTTCATGGATGTACTCAAGGGTACGGGGCAAGTCAGTTACGTCAACACCTGCAGATTTTTTACACTTCAAACTGAAAATTGTTGGTTGTGAGTCCTCGTGTGATATTAAAGGCCGATTCGCTAACACATAGAACAAAGAAAGAAAGGAAGAAAAAACGCCCGCGCTCGCTCAAGAAACCTGGGTTCGCAACAAGTGGCAACAACAAGCAACCGAGCGAGTGCGCCAAAACCCGTGGCGGCCGAACAAACGCGAAGTCCCAACCGCGTCAGCCGGGGCGGCACGGGACAGGAAAAATCACTTCAGCCGGGGCGGCGGGGCACCGAATAAACCTCGTCACCTCGTCGCAGGATAAAAGAGGAAACAAAAAGTCTAAACAGCGTCTGCTGGAGCGAATGCGTAATAAAACAACAACAACAACAAAAAAAAAAAACACCCGCGCTCAAGAAGTCTGCAATCACCACAAAAGGCGACTGTGACCGAGCAGCGTCAGCCGGGGCCGTGCGGAAACGGAAAAACCGCGACTACCGGGGCGTCGAGGCACCGAAAAATCCACTTCAGCCGCGGCGAAAAAAAAAAACAAAAAGAAAGACGGAGGGGGGGGGGGGGAACCACGTCTGCCGGGGCGAAGGAAAAAAAAAAAACGCGTCTGCCGGGGCGAGCCCGGGTGCGGCACCACCGGGAAAACTGTGGCAAACAGACATGGCGATCGAGTGAGTGGGCCGCCAGCCAGGCTCAGCCAAAAAGTGCAAAGTCCGAACTGCGTCAGCCGGGGCGGCAAAAACCACGTCAGCCGGGGCGGCGCAAAAAACCGCGTCTGCCGGGGCGGCACGAAACCGCGTCAGCCGGGGCGGCGCGAAAACTGCGTCAGCCGGGGCGAAAGAAAAAAAAAAAAAAAAACGCGTCTGCCGGGGCGAGCCCGGGTGCGGCACCACCGGGAAAACTGTGGCAAACAGACATGGCGATCGAGTGAGTGGGCCGCCAGCCAGGCACAGCCGAAAAGTGCAAAGTCCGAACCGTGTCAGCCGGGGCGGCAAAAAACCGCGTCAGCCGGGGCGGCGCAAAAAACCGCGTCTGCCGGGGCGGCACGAAACCGCGTCTGCCGGGGCGGCGCGAAAACTGCGTCAGCCGGGGCGAAAGAAAAAAAAAAACGCGTCTGCCGGGGCGAGCCCGGGTGCGGCACCACCGGGAAAACTGTGGCAAACAGACATGGCGATCGAGTGAGTGGGCCGCCAGCAAGGCTCAGCCAAAAAGTGCTAAGTCCGAACTGCGTCAGCTGGGGCGGCAAAAAACCGCGTCTGCCGGGGCGGCACGAAACCGCGTCAGCCGGGGCGGCGCGAAAACCGCGTCTGCCGGGGCGGCACGAAACCGCGTCAGCCGGGGCGGCGCGAAAACTGCGTCAGCCGGGGCGAGCCCGGGTGCGGCACCACCGGGAAAACTGTGGCAAACAGACATGGCGATCGAGTGAGTGGGCCGCCAGCCAGGCACAGCCGAAAAGTGCTAAGTCCGAACTGCGTCAGCCGGGGCGGCAAAAACCGCGTCAGCCGGGGCGGCGCGAAAACCGCGTCTGCCGGGGCGGCACGAAACCGCGTCAGCCGGGGCGGCGCGAAAACTGCGTCAGCCGGGGCGAGCCCGGGTGCGGCACCACCGGGAAAACTGTG
>NW_027464759.1:280000-292500 GCF_043290135.1 Rhipicephalus microplus | reverse complement strand
AGACTTTTTCCGCTTCGCGGCAAGTCGTCGCGCCGTGCTCTCCGCATCAACCGCGTACGCAGCGAACCGCAAACGTCGGGCGCAGCCTCCTCACCTCCCTGCGCTTTGCGCGCGAACGTTCCCTGTTCGCGCGGCAAAGCCTGGAGGAGGCACGGCCCCGCAGCGTGTTCGAGCGCCCGGTCTACGGGACACCCTGCTTACTTCGAGGGCAACAAGCGCAACGCAAGGCTGCGATCTCGCGCACTTTGCGCACGGCTGGAGAAGCTTTGCTGGCCGGCTTTCGCTCCTCGTGTTTACCGTGCGTTAAAGTTGCGCGTCCGTGGCTCTCGCAGCTCTTGCGCGCCCGGTCGCAGAGAGGAGTACGCAACCTCGACCGCACTTTCCCTGCAGGCTTCCTTCCGACTCGAAGTCCTGCGGCGGTCTCAACGAGGTGCCACATCCTCAATGCAGTCGGTCGCCCCCGTTTCGGTTGGGCTCTGGCACGACGGTCGCCACCGTCTCGCCCTTGAGTGGCCGCTGTTGGCGCTCGCTGTGAGGTGTTCAGCGTGCTGTCCGTGTTGCCGACGCGGTCAAAACGAGTCGACGGCTCACGTTCCCTTGTGCGCCGAAGGCTCTCTTGATATGTGATCCGACCCTCAGACAGACGAAGCCAAGGGAAGACCCAAGGCCGCAATGTGCGTTCAAAGAATCAGTGCTCAGTGTGTCCTGCAATTCACACCAAGTCTCGCAGCTGGCTGCGTTCTTCATCGACCCGAGAACCGAGTGATCCACCGCTTAGAGTCGTGAAAAAGTGTTTGTTCAATTCCGTACAGTCAAAACCAAACGTTTCTGGCACTCGGCCAAACAGTGGCCAAGAAGGGCGCTTTTCAGCGCACGCTTGGACTCCAAAACTCTGCCGCGCCTTTTTCGGCTGCCGCAAATCGAGCAAACGGTGTGTTTCGGACGGCGTTTCGCTTCCGCTACTTGCGAGTGCTTTCGTGGTCCACCCCTCTATAAATACTCGGGAGGCGTCGAAGCCGGTTCTCCAAGCCGGACCCGTAGGTATCGTTGTGTGCTCGCTCTCATTGGCCCGCCTAACCAGAAAATGCCTGCGGTACACCCATTTGGATAAGAGTGCACGCAGATGCGGGCCTCGACGGCTACACATTTCCTCGGGCGGCCGCCTCCCGGCCTCCGTGGAGCGCGGGATGCACGGTCCCATCGACAAGCCTCTCCCGTTTTTACCGTGGCGTCGCGGTTCACCACGGCGGGCGGGTCGGTCTCCTCCGCATAAAAAGGGGGACCCCCGCTTTTTGTTCCACGAAATCGCACAAGCTTTTTTCGCATCCACGGTTTGCCACCGCACACCAAAATGCCGATCCGGCTGCCTACTTTAGCCAACAGGTGGAGCCAGGCGCGCCGTACTTGCGCGGCACTTCCCACGTCCACCGAAGTCGGTGCCAAGGACCACTTTCGGCGCCGGAGCCGCGTACGAGCCTACTCGAGGCGGAAGAACGAAGCCAGCAAGGGCCTGGCCGCAAGTGCGTTCAATTGTCGGGACGTCCAAGTCCCTCGTTCTTCCGTGCTTCCTCTTTCGGCAAGTCGTTGCGGCACCTTCCCAAAGCGCGCAGACCCGCTAATCGCGACGAGCGCGACGTGGCCGTGCCGCCTTTCCCTCGGCAGCAAGCAAAACGCCTGGCAACGTCGACGCTCCCCTAACCGCGATCTCGCACCGTGTTTCGTGTGGCGAATTCAAAAGCCGGCCGGCGCTGCTGCAACCATTACGGTCGGTACGCATACGCCGCGGAGGGCGGGACGGTCATCGGAGCGTGCGGTTCCTCCATCGAGTACTGCGCACCTCGGCCGTCGCATCGCCGTGCCATGACCGGCCGCGCGTCAACGCGAACCGGTGCCAGCGAGATCCCTCGCCTGCAAGAACCGACCGGCAGCCTCCGTCACCCGAGGACGCGGAGGCGCTTGCCGCGGACGGCGGGACGGTATGCACTGGTGCACAGCGGACCCGTCACATCGCCAGTTCCTTGACCGACCGCCGACGCTTGTGCCGTTCCTCTCGTACTTGGCAGTCGCCGCGCGATTGTCGGGTCTCGTTCTTGCACGCTCGAACGGTCGGGAGGGCACTCGGCTGGCGTTTCGGGAACGCGCAGCCTCGCCTTCTACCGACGTAACCACGACTCGCCGTTCGCGCTCCGCCGCTCCTGTTTACAGTACTAGGCGGTCCCGCAGCGGTCGGGTCGCGCATTTCGAGCGCTTCGAGCCACGGTGCAGTGGCGGGTCGAAAGCCGACCTATGAGTGCGTTGCGCCGTTTGTACCCGCGTCCGCCACCTGGCCGACCGTCCAAGGTCGCGGTGTTGGCGTCCGCTGGGCGCAACAATTTGTCACGGGGTGCCGCTCCACATTCAGGCAGCCCCGTGGGGAAAAGCCGACCCCGCGTCCAAACGGGGTCAGCGGCAGAAAGTGTCGGGCGCAGACGCAGCTGAGGCGCTCACCCTTCACAATCCGTTAATGATCCTTCCGCAGGTTCACCTACGGAAACCTTGTTACGACTTTTACTTCCTCTAAATGATCAAGTTTGGTCATCTTTCCAACAGACCGGCGCAACCGAAAGGCCGCGCCGGACATCGGTCCGAAGACCTCACTAAATCATTCAATCGGTAGTAGCGACGGGCGGTGTGTACAAAGGGCAGGGACGTAATCAACGCGAGCTTATGACTCGCGCTTACTGGGAATTCCTCGTTCAAGGGGAACAATTGCAAGCCCCTATCCCAATCACGAAAGAAGTTCCACGGGTTACCCAGTCTTTTCAGACAGGGATAAAGACACGCTGCTTCCTTCAGTGTAGCGCGCGTGCGGCCCCGGACATCTAAGGGCATCACAGACCTGTTATTGCTCTGTTTCGTGCGGCTAGGAGCCGCTTGTCCCTCTAAGAAGGTTGTAAGGTGCTGGGAACCCCGCACCTATTTAATAGGCTAGAGTCTCGTTCGTTATCGGAATTAACCAGACAAATCGCTCCACCAACTAAGAACGGCCATGCACCACCATCCACCGAATCAAGAAAGAGCTCTCAATCTGTCAATCCTCCCAGTGTCCGGGCCGGGTAAGTTTTCCCGTGTTGAGTCAAATTAAGCCGCAGGCTCCACTCCTGGTGGTGCCCTTCCGTCAATTCCTTTAAGTTTCAGCTTTGCAACCATACTTCCCCCGGAACCCAAATACTTTGGTTTCCCGGAAGCTGCCCGCCGAGTCATTTGAGTAACTCAGGCGGATCGCTGGTTGGCATCGTTTATGGTCAGAACTAGGGCGGTATCTGATCGCCTTCGAACCTCTGACTTTCGTTCTTGATCAATGAAAACATTCTTGGCAAATGCTTTCGCAGTAGTTCGTCTTGCGACGGTCCAAGAATTTCACCTCTAGCGCCGCAATACGAATGCCCCCGTCCGTCCCTCTTAATCATTACCTCGTATTCCAAAAACCAACAGAACAGAAACGAGGTCTTGTTCTATTATTCCATGCAAGTTTATTCAGGCGACTCGCCTGCGTTGAGCACTCTAATTTTTTCAAAGTAAAAGCACCGGCCATCTCGAGGCACACAATGAAGTGCACCAAGAAAGAACCGGCATGATGTTCAGTCCGAGCCGTCGCATCGGGTAGATGCACTACTCGTCTGGAACTGAGATCCAACTACGAGCTTTTTAACCGCAGCAGCTTTAGTATACGCTATTGGAGCTGGAATTACCGCGGCTGCTGGCACCAGACTTGCCCTCCAATTGATCCTCGTTAAAGGATTTAGAGTGTACTCATTTCAATTACGGGGCCTCAAAAGAGTCCCGTATTGTTATTTTTCGTCACTACCTCCCCGTGCCGGGAGTGGGTAATTTGCGCGCCTGCTGCCTTCCTTGGATGTGGTAGCCGTTTCTCAGGCTCCCTCTCCGGAATCGAACCCTGATTCTCCGTTACCCGTAACAACCATGGTAAGCAAGTAACCTACCATCGAAAGTTGATAAGGCAGACACTTGAAAGAAACGTCGCCGGCTCGTGGCCATGCGATCAGCACAAAGTTATCCAGAGTCACCACACAATACGGGCCGAAACCCGATCGATCTTGGTCTAATAAAAGCACCCGTTACCCAAAGGGCTCCAGGCTCACTGCATGTATTAGCTCTAGAATTGCCACAGTTATCCAAGTAGGAAGAAACGATCTAAGGAACCATAACTGATTTAATGAGCCATTCGCGGTTTCGCCTTATTTCGGCATGTACTTAGACATGCATGGCTTAATCTTTGAGACAAGCATATGATTACTGGCAGGATCAACCAGGTAATCGTTCGACTGCGCGTCCGTCCTCGCCCTCGGCGGGCCGGACGCAGTCTGTGTGCGGCGGAGGCCACCTTCAGGCGCCCCAACACGCTTATTTTGCACTCCGAGATGACGGCGTTCGAGCTCGCTACGGCACAACCTTCCCGAAAGACGAGTGGGAGCCGTGCGGCAAGAAGCACGTTCATGCTCGCTCTTTTTCGTTGCATCGACTCGGTCGCGCCGTGCGGGTTGCCCAAGCCCGCTGCACTGTCGGTGGACCGGCCGGAACTAGCAACGGAGCCGAGACTGCAAAGCCGCCAGACGACGGGTCACGCCCGCGTCTTCGGCGCTTTCGCATCTGAATCGCCCGAGGACGACACGGAACACACCTCGATATCGTGGTAAAACGGCACCGTCCGACAACCAGCCCCTAACGCATCAAGCGGATGAGGCTGCAGACGACTGCCGTGGATTCCCCTGGAGCAGACCCGAGGACACGCTTGACGAGGCCGAAGCCCGCCGCATATCAGACACCCGGTCGCTTTCGCGTACGCCGCTCACGAGAACCCCCACATAATAGCAGCGATAAGTACCCAGACCTCCTTGGGCCCTAATACGAGCGTACTCGAGAAAATTTCACCGCGGGTGTGCCCCGAAACGTGTGGCATGTTGAGCGTGCCACAAGTCTACGTCGCTCTCAAACCCGCCGAGGTCGTAGAATTTGCGACCCTACTCACGAAATTCCCACCGAGGATACGGCCGCAAACGTACCGCACCTTGGGTAGGCCACGAGTTTGTGCAACACTACGCTGACGGCACAGCACCGAGGTCGTGCGCGCACGCACGGGAAAATTCCGCCGCGGTTTCTGCCGAAAACGTGAGGCACCACGACTCTCCGCAAGTTCGCGTCGACTGCGAAAGACCGAAGTCGTGAACGACGTGTCCGCTACTCGCCGCCGACACGCTGGACACCAAACGTACAACGACTCGACGGCGTCGTAGAGGCCCACGACGCGGTTTTCCTTAACGACGTCTCGGCGTGGCACCGACAGGTTAGAACGGCCGACCAACGTTCCCTGTCCGCCGTTCGGCTCAGTCGAAGGGCTCGGCGACTTCGGCAACGCTGCGAAGCCGCACGGTGACGCACGCCATGTCCCCATTTTTTTTTTCTTTCTGCGTCTGCCGGGGTGCCCCTATAATAGCAGCGATAAGCACCCAGACCGCCGTGGGTCGCTCGCCCCGGCTGACGTGGTTTTTCGTACTCCTGCGGCGGTCGCCGTCAAGCACGTCCAAATACGCTACTTTCGTGGGCGCATTCACGCTCTTTCGCTTCGCCGGAGTGCCAGCACTCACTCTGCCAAAAACGGCGAACATCCGAGCGGCGGTTCCCACTTTTGCGTCGGCGTCGCAAACCCCGCCCCGGCAGACGAGGTTTGCCGTACTCGTGCGACGGTGGCCGGCGGGCACGTCGAAAGACGCCGATATCGTGCGCGAATTGGCGCACCTTGGCTTCACCGGAGTGCCGCCACTGACTCCTCCAAAAACGGCGAAGATCCGAGCGGCGCTTCCCACTTTCGCATCGGCGTCCCGAACTCCGCCCCGGCTGACGCGGTTTACCGTACTCGTGCGACGGTCGCCGGCGAGCACGTGGAAAGACGCCGATATCGTGCCCGAATCGGCTCCGTTCGGCTTCGCCGGAGTGCCAGCACTGGCTCGGCGAAAGACGACGAACATCCGAGCGACGGTTCTCACTATTGCGTACGCGTCGCAAACCCCGCCCCGGCAGACGCACTTTGCCGTACTCGTGCGACGGTCGCCGGCGAGCACGTAGAAAGACGCCGATATCGTGCCGGAATCGGCCCCGTTTGGCTTCGCCGGAGTGCCAGCACTCACTCGGCCACAAACGGCGAACATCCGAGCGGCGGTTCCCACTTAGCCGTCGGCGTCCCGAACTCCGCCCCGGCAGACGCGGTTGCCGAGCTCGTGCGACTAGCGACCGCGAAGCCGTCTCGCGACGCCGCTTTCGTGCGCGGCTCCCACTGCGACCTGGGTCACCCGAGGTCGACGAGCAAAAAAGAATGTCGAAAAAAATTTTTTTTTTTTTTTGCGTCTGCCGGGGTGCCCCTATAATAGCAGCGATAAGCACCCAGACCGCCATGGGTCGCTCGCCCCGGCTGACGTGGTTTTTCGTTTTCCTGCGGTGGTCGTCGTCAAGCACGTCCAAACACGCCACTTTCGTGGGCGCATTCGCGCTCTTTCGCTTCGCCGGAGTGCCAGCACTCACTCTGCCAAAAACGGCGAACATCCGAGCGGCGGTTCCCACTTTTGCGTCGGCGTCGCAAACCCCGCCCCGGCAGACGAGGTTTGCCGTACTCGTGCGACGGTGGCCGGCGGGCACGTCGAAAGACGCCGATATCGTGCGCGAATTGGCGCACCTTGGCTTCACCGGAGTGCCGCCACTGACTCCTCCAAAAACGGCGAAGATCCGAGCGGCGCTTCCCACTTTCGCATCGGCGTCCCGAACTCCGCCCCGGCTGACGCGGTTTACCGTACTCGTGCGACGGTCGCCGGCGAGCACGTGGAAAGACGCCGATATCGTGCCCGAATCGGCTCCGTTCGGCTTCGCCGGATTGCCAGCACTGGCTCGGCGAAAGACGACGAACATCCGAGCGACGGTTCTCACTATTGCGTACGCGTCGCAAACCCCGCCCCGGCAGACGCACTTTGCCGTACTCGTGCGACGGTCGCCGGCGAGCACGTAGAAAGACGCCGATATCGTGCCGGAATCGGCCCCGTTTGGCTTCGCCGGAGTGCCAGCACTCACTCGGCCACAAACGGCGAACATCCGAGCGGCGGTTCCCACTTAGCCGTCGGCGTCCCGAACTCCGCCCCGGCAGACGCGGTTGCCGAGCTCGTGCGACTAGCGACCGCGAAGCCGTCTCGCGACGCCGCTTTCGTGCGCGGCTCCCACTGCGACCTGGGTCACCCGAGGTCGACGAGCAAAAAAGAATGTCGAAAAAAATTTTTTTTTTTTTTTTGCGTCTGCCGGGGTGCCCCTATAATAGCAGCGATAAGCACCCAGACCGCCATGGGTCGCTCGCCCCGGCTGACGTGGTTTTTCGTTTTCCTGCGGTGGTCGTCGTCAAGCACGTCCAAACACGCCACTTTCGTGGGCGCATTCGCGCTCTTTCGCTTCGCCGGAGTGCCAGCACTCACTCTGCCAAAAACGGCGAACATCCTAGTGGCGGTTCCCACTTTTGCGTCGGCGTCGCCAACCCCGCCCCGGCATACGCGGTTTGCCGTACTCGTGCGGCGGTGGCCGGCGGGCACGTCGAAAGACACCGATATCGTGCGCGAGTCGATGCTTCTTGGTCTCGCAGGAGGGCCGCCACTCACTCCTGCAAAAACGGCGAAGATCCGAGCGGCGCTTCCCACTTTTTCGTCGGCGTCGCAAACCTCGCCCCGGCAGACGCGCTTTGCCGTACTCGTGCGACGGTCGCCGGCGAGCACGTCGAAATACGCCGATATCGTGCCCGAATCGGCCCCGTTTCGCTTCGCCGGAGTGCCAGCACTCGCTCGGCCAAAGACGACGAACATCCGAGCGACGGTTCCCACTATTGCGTACGCGTCGCGAACCCCGCCCCGGCAGACGCGGTTTGCCGTACTCGTGCGGCGGTGGCCGGCGGGCACGTCGAAAGACGCCGATATCGTGCACGAATTGGCGCTCCTTGGCTTCACCGGAGTGCCAGCACTCACTCGGCCAAAAACGGCGAACATCCGAGCAGCGGTACCCACTTAGCCGTCGGCATCCCGAACTCCGCGCCGGCTGACGCGGTTGCCGAGCTCGTGCGACTAGCGACCGCGAACGCGTCTCGCGACGCCGCTTTCGTGCGCGGCTCCCATTGCGACCTGGGTTACCCGAGCTCGACCAGCAAAAAAGAAGGTCGAAAATTTTTTTTTTTTTTCTGCGTCTGCCGGGGTGCCCCTATAATAGCAGCGATAAGCACCCAGACCGCCGTGTGTCGCTCGCCCCGGCTGACGTGGTTTTTCGTACTCCTGCAGCGGTCGCCGTCACGCACGTCCAAATACGCCACTTTCGTGGGCGCATTCGCGCTCTTTCGCGTCGCCGGAGTGCCAGCACTCACTCTGCCAAAAACGGCCAACATCCGAGCGGCGGTTCCCACTTTTGCGTCGGCGTCGTAAACCCCGCCCCGGCAGACGCGGTTTGCCCTACTCGTGCGACGGTCGCCGGCGAGCGCGTCGAAAGACGCCGATATCGTGCGCTAATTGGCGCTCCTTGGCTTCTCCGGAGTGCCGCCACTCACTCCTCCAAAAACGGCGAAGATCCGAGCGGCGTTCTCCACTTTCGCATCGGCGTCCCGAACTCCGCCCGGGCTGACGCGGTTTACCGTACTCGTGCGACGGTCGCCGGCGGGCACGTCGAAAGACGCCGATATCGTGCCGTAATCGGCCCCGTTTGGCTTCGCCCGTGTGCCAGCACTCACTCGGCCAAAAACGGCGAACATCCGAGCAGCGTTTCCCACTTTCGCATCGGCGTCCCGAAGCCCGCCCCGGCAGACGCGGTTTGCCCTACTCGAGCGACGGTCGCCGGCGATCACGTCGAAAGGCGCCGAATTCGTGCACGAATCGATGCTTCTTGGTCTCGCAGGAGGGCCGCCACTCACTCCTGCAAAAACGGCGAAGATCCGAGTTGCGCTTCCCACTTTTTCGTCGGCGTCCCGAACTACGCCCCGGCTGACGCGGTTTACCGTACTCGTGCGACGGTCGCCGGCGGGCACTTCAAAATACGCCGATTTCGTGGGCGCATTCACGCTGTTTCGCTTCCCCGGAGTGCCAACACTCACTCTGCCGAAAGCGGCGATCATCCGAGCGGCGGTTCCCACTTTTGCGTCGGCTTCGCAAACGGCGCCCCGGCAGACGCGCTCGTGCGACGTACTCGTGCGACGGTCGCCGGCGAGCACGTCGAAAGACGCCGATATCGTGCTCGAATCGACCCCGTTTCGCTTCGCCGGAGTGCTGCCAGTCACGGCGCAGAAAACGGCGAACAAGTGTTTTTTTTTTTTTTTTCCTAGAATTTGTGTTATAGAAGGCACATTTGATATCGGACGATAATTTTCAACTTTATCACGCGCACCGATTTTCGTGTAGAGGTTTGCAAGTTTATGGGAATTTCTCCACTTGGAATAATGCGATTTAGTAGTACTACGAGAACTTCATGGATGTACTCAAGGGTACGGGGCAAGTCAGTTACGTCAACACCTGCAGATTTTTTACACTTCAAACTGAAAATTGTTGGTTGTGAGTCCTCGTGTGATATTAAAGGCCGATTCGCTAACACATAGAACAAAGAAAGAAAGGAAGAAAAAACGCCCGCGCTCGCTCAAGAAACCTGGGTTCGCAACAAGTGGCAACAACAAGCAACCGAGCGAGTGCGCCAAAACCCGTGGCGGCCGAACAAACGCGAAGTCCCAACCGCGTCAGCCGGGGCGGCACGGGACAGGAAAAATCACTTCAGCCGGGGCGGCGGGGCACCGAATAAACCTCGTCACCTCGTCGCAGGATAAAAGAGGAAACAAAAAGTCTAAACAGCGTCTGCTGGAGCGAATGCGTAATAAAACAACAACAACAACAAAAAAAAAAAACACCCGCGCTCAAGAAGTCTGCAATCACCACAAAAGGCGACTGTGACCGAGCAGCGTCAGCCGGGGCCGTGCGGAAACGGAAAAACCGCGACTACCGGGGCGTCGAGGCACCGAAAAATCCACTTCAGCCGCGGCGAAAAAAAAAAACAAAAAGAAAGACGGAGGGGGGGGGGGGGAACCACGTCTGCCGGGGCGAAGGAAAAAAAAAAAACGCGTCTGCCGGGGCGAGCCCGGGTGCGGCACCACCGGGAAAACTGTGGCAAACAGACATGGCGATCGAGTGAGTGGGCCGCCAGCCAGGCTCAGCCAAAAAGTGCAAAGTCCGAACTGCGTCAGCCGGGGCCGAAAAGTGCAAAGTCCGAACCGTGTCAGCCGGGGCGGCAAAAAACCGCGTCAGCCGGGGCGGCGCAAAAAACCGCGTCTGCCGGGGCGGCACGAAACCGCGTCAGCCGGGGCGGCGCGAAAACTGCGTCTGCCGGGGCGAGCCCGGGTGCGGCACCACCGGGAAAACTGTGGCAAACAGACATGGCGATCGAGTGAGTGGGCCGCCAGCCAGGCACAGCCGAAAAGTGCAAAGTCCGAACCGTGTCAGCCGGGGCGGCAAAAAACCGCGTCAGCCGGGGCGGCGCAAAAAACCGCGTCTGCCGGGGCGGCACGAAACCGCGTCTGCCGGGGCGGCGCGAAAACTGCGTCAGCCGGGGCGAAAGAAAAAAAAAAACGCGTCTGCCGGGGCGAGCCCGGGTGCGGCACCACCGGGAAAACTGTGGCAAACAGACATGGCGATCGAGTGAGTGGGCCGCCAGCAAGGCTCAGCCAAAAAGTGCTAAGTCCGAACTGCGTCAGCTGGGGCGGCAAAAAACCGCGTCTGCCGGGGCGGCACGAAACCGCGTCAGCCGGGGCGGCGCGAAAACCGCGTCTGCCGGGGCGGCACGAAACCGCGTCAGCCGGGGCGGCGCGAAAACTGCGTCAGCCGGGGCGAGCCCGGGTGCGGCACCACCGGGAAAACTGTGGCAAACAGACATGGCGATCGAGTGAGTGGGCCGCCAGCCAGGCACAGCCGAAAAGTGCTAAGTCCGAACTGCGTCAGCCGGGGCGGCAAAAACCGCGTCAGCCGGGGCGGCGCGAAAACCGCGTCTGCCGGCGCGGCACGAAACCGCGTCAGCCGGGGCGGCGCGAAAACTGCGTCAGCCGGGGCGAGCCCGGGTGCGGCACCACCGGGAAAACTGTGGCTAACAGACATGGCGATCGAGTGAGTGGGCCACCAGCCAGGCTCAGCCAAAAAGTGCTAAGTCCGAACTGCGTCAGCCGGGGCGGCAAAAACCGCGTCAGCCGGGGCGGCGCAAAAAACCGCGTCTGCCGGGGCGGCACGAAACCGCGTCAGCCGGGGCGGCGCGAAAACTGCGTCAGCCGGGGCGAAAGAAAAAAAAAAAAACGCGTCTGCCGGGGCGAGCCCGGGTGCGGCACCACCGGGAAAACTGTGGCAAACAGACATGGCGATCGAGTGAGTGGGCCGCCAGCCAGGCACAGCCGAAAAGTGCCAAGTCCGAACTGCGTCAGCCGGGGCGGCAAAAAACCGCGTCAGCCGGGGCGGCGCAAAAAACCGCGTCTGCCGGGGCGGCACGAAACCGCGTCAGCCGGGGCGGCGCGAAAACTGCGTCAGCCGGGGCGAGCCCGGGTGCGGCACCACCGGGAAAACTGTGGCAAACAGACATGGCGATCGAGTGAGTGGGCCGCCAGCCAGGCTCAGCCAAAAAGTGCCAAGTCCGAACTGCGTCAGCCGGGGCGGCGCAAAAAACCGCGTCTGCCGGGGCGGCGCGAAAACCGCGTCTGCCGGGGCGGCGCGAAAACTGCGTCAGCCGGGGCGAAAGAAAAAAAAAACGCGTCTGCCGGGGCGAGCCCGGGTGCGGCACCACCGGGAAAACTGTGGCAAACAGACATGGCGATCGAGTGAGTGGGCCGCCAGCAAGGCTCAGCCAAAAAGTGCCAAGTCCGAACTGCGTCAGCCGGGGCGGCAAAAAACCGCGTCTGCCGGGGCGGCACGAAACCGCGTCAGCCGGGGCGGCGCGAAAACCGCGTCTGCCGGGGCGGCACGAAACCGCGTCAGCCGGGGCGAGCCCGGGTGCGGCACCACCGGGAAAACTGTGGCAAACAGACATGGCGATCGAGTGAGTGGGCCGCCAGCCAGGCACAGCCGAAAAGTGCTAAGTCCGAACTGCGTCAGCCGGGGCGGCAAAAACCGCGTCAGCCGGGGCGGCGCAAAAACCGCGTCTGCCGGGGCGAATGCAAAAAAAACAAAGAAAAAAGCCCGCGCTTAATCAAAAGAAAACAAAGAAAAAAGCTTGCGCTTAATCAAAAGAAAACAAACAAAAAAAGTTCGCGCTTAAGCCTGGCGGTGGAACCACCGGGGCAAACAGACCTGGCGATCGAGTGAGTGGGCCGCCAGCCGGGGTGAGCCAAAAAGTGCAAAGTCGGAACCGCGTCAGCCGGGGCGGCGCGAAAACCGCGTCAGCCGGGGCGGCGCAAAAACTGCGTCAGCCGGGGCGGC
>NW_027464759.1:262500-272500 GCF_043290135.1 Rhipicephalus microplus | reverse complement strand
TTTTTCGCATCCACGGTTTGCCACCGCACACCAAAATGCCGATCCGGCTGCCTACTTTAGCCAACAGGTGGAGCCAGGCGCGCCGTACTTGCGCGGCACTTCCCACGTCCACCGAAGTCGGTGCCAAGGACCACTTTCGGCGCCGGAGCCGCGTACGAGCCTACTCGAGGCGGAAGAACGAAGCCAGCAAGGGCCTGGCCGCAAGTGCGTTCAATTGTCGGGACGTCCAAGTCCCTCGTTCTTCCGTGCTTCCTCTTTCGGCAAGTCGTTGCGGCACCTTCCCAAAGCGCGCAGACCCGCTAATCGCGACGAGCGCGACGTGGCCGTGCCGCCTTTCCCTCGGCAGCAAGCAAAACGCCTGGCAACGTCGACGCTCCCCTAACCGCGATCTCGCACCGTGTTTCGTGTGGCGAATTCAAAAGCCGGCCGGCGCTGCTGCAACCATTACGGTCGGTACGCATACGCCGCGGAGGGCGGGACGGTCATCGGAGCGTGCGGTTCCTCCATCGAGTACTGCGCACCTCGGCCGTCGCATCGCCGTGCCATGACCGGCCGCGCGTCAACGCGAACCGGTGCCAGCGAGATCCCTCGCCTGCAAGAACCGACCGGCAGCCTCCGTCACCCGAGGACGCGGAGGCGCTTGCCGCGGACGGCGGGACGGTATGCACTGGTGCACAGCGGACCCGTCACATCGCCAGTTCCTTGACCGACCGCCGACGCTTGTGCCGTTCCTCTCGTACTTGGCAGTCGCCGCGCGATTGTCGGGTCTCGTTCTTGCACGCTCGAACGGTCGGGAGGGCACTCGGCTGGCGTTTCGGGAACGCGCAGCCTCGCCTTCTACCGACGTAACCACGACTCGCCGTTCGCGCTCCGCCGCTCCTGTTTACAGTACTAGGCGGTCCCGCAGCGGTCGGGTCGCGCATTTCGAGCGCTTCGAGCCACGGTGCAGTGGCGGGTCGAAAGCCGACCTATGAGTGCGTTGCGCCGTTTGTACCCGCGTCCGCCACCTGGCCGACCGTCCAAGGTCGCGGTGTTGGCGTCCGCTGGGCGCAACAATTTGTCACGGGGTGCCGCTCCACATTCAGGCAGCCCCGTGGGGAAAAGCCGACCCCGCGTCCAAACGGGGTCAGCGGCAGAAAGTGTCGGGCGCAGACGCAGCTGAGGCGCTCACCCTTCACAATCCGTTAATGATCCTTCCGCAGGTTCACCTACGGAAACCTTGTTACGACTTTTACTTCCTCTAAATGATCAAGTTTGGTCATCTTTCCAACAGACCGGCGCAACCGAAAGGCCGCGCCGGACATCGGTCCGAAGACCTCACTAAATCATTCAATCGGTAGTAGCGACGGGCGGTGTGTACAAAGGGCAGGGACGTAATCAACGCGAGCTTATGACTCGCGCTTACTGGGAATTCCTCGTTCAAGGGGAACAATTGCAAGCCCCTATCCCAATCACGAAAGAAGTTCCACGGGTTACCCAGTCTTTTCAGACAGGGATAAAGACACGCTGCTTCCTTCAGTGTAGCGCGCGTGCGGCCCCGGACATCTAAGGGCATCACAGACCTGTTATTGCTCTGTTTCGTGCGGCTAGGAGCCGCTTGTCCCTCTAAGAAGGTTGTAAGGTGCTGGGAACCCCGCACCTATTTAATAGGCTAGAGTCTCGTTCGTTATCGGAATTAACCAGACAAATCGCTCCACCAACTAAGAACGGCCATGCACCACCATCCACCGAATCAAGAAAGAGCTCTCAATCTGTCAATCCTCCCAGTGTCCGGGCCGGGTAAGTTTTCCCGTGTTGAGTCAAATTAAGCCGCAGGCTCCACTCCTGGTGGTGCCCTTCCGTCAATTCCTTTAAGTTTCAGCTTTGCAACCATACTTCCCCCGGAACCCAAATACTTTGGTTTCCCGGAAGCTGCCCGCCGAGTCATTTGAGTAACTCAGGCGGATCGCTGGTTGGCATCGTTTATGGTCAGAACTAGGGCGGTATCTGATCGCCTTCGAACCTCTGACTTTCGTTCTTGATCAATGAAAACATTCTTGGCAAATGCTTTCGCAGTAGTTCGTCTTGCGACGGTCCAAGAATTTCACCTCTAGCGCCGCAATACGAATGCCCCCGTCCGTCCCTCTTAATCATTACCTCGTATTCCAAAAACCAACAGAACAGAAACGAGGTCTTGTTCTATTATTCCATGCAAGTTTATTCAGGCGACTCGCCTGCGTTGAGCACTCTAATTTTTTCAAAGTAAAAGCACCGGCCATCTCGAGGCACACAATGAAGTGCACCAAGAAAGAACCGGCATGATGTTCAGTCCGAGCCGTCGCATCGGGTAGATGCACTACTCGTCTGGAACTGAGATCCAACTACGAGCTTTTTAACCGCAGCAGCTTTAGTATACGCTATTGGAGCTGGAATTACCGCGGCTGCTGGCACCAGACTTGCCCTCCAATTGATCCTCGTTAAAGGATTTAGAGTGTACTCATTTCAATTACGGGGCCTCAAAAGAGTCCCGTATTGTTATTTTTCGTCACTACCTCCCCGTGCCGGGAGTGGGTAATTTGCGCGCCTGCTGCCTTCCTTGGATGTGGTAGCCGTTTCTCAGGCTCCCTCTCCGGAATCGAACCCTGATTCTCCGTTACCCGTAACAACCATGGTAAGCAAGTAACCTACCATCGAAAGTTGATAAGGCAGACACTTGAAAGAAACGTCGCCGGCTCGTGGCCATGCGATCAGCACAAAGTTATCCAGAGTCACCACACAATACGGGCCGAAACCCGATCGATCTTGGTCTAATAAAAGCACCCGTTACCCAAAGGGCTCCAGGCTCACTGCATGTATTAGCTCTAGAATTGCCACAGTTATCCAAGTAGGAAGAAACGATCTAAGGAACCATAACTGATTTAATGAGCCATTCGCGGTTTCGCCTTATTTCGGCATGTACTTAGACATGCATGGCTTAATCTTTGAGACAAGCATATGATTACTGGCAGGATCAACCAGGTAATCGTTCGACTGCGCGTCCGTCCTCGCCCTCGGCGGGCCGGACGCAGTCTGTGTGCGGCGGAGGCCACATTCAGGCGCCCCAACACGCTTATTTTGCACTCCGAGATGACGGCGTTCGAGCTCGCTACGGCACAACCTTCCCGAAAGACGAGTGGGAGCCGTGCGGCAAGAAGCACGTTCATGCTCGCTCTTTTTCGTTGCATCGACTCGGTCGCGCCGTGCGGGTTGCCCAAGCCCGCTGCACTGTCGGTGGACCGGCCGGAACTAGCAACGGAGCCGAGACTGCAAAGCCGCCAGACGACGGGTCACGCCCGCGTCTTCGGCGCTTTCGCATCTGAATCGCCCGAGGACGACACGGAACACACCTCGATATCGTGGTAAAACGGCACCGTCCGACAACCAGCCCCTAACGCATCAAGCGGATGAGGCTGCAGACGACTGCCGTGGATTCCCCTGGAGCAGACCCGAGGACACGCTTGACGAGGCCGAAGCCCGCCGCATATCAGACACCCGGTCGCTTTCGCGTACGCCGCTCACGAGAACCCCCACATAATAGCAGCGATAAGTACCCAGACCTCCTTGGGCCCTAATACGAGCGTACTCGAGAAAATTTCACCGCGGGTGTGCCCCGAAACGTGTGGCATGTTGAGCGTGCCACAAGTCTACGTCGCTCTCAAACCCGCCGAGGTCGTAGAATTTGCGACCCTACTCACGAAATTCCCACCGAGGATACGGCCGCAAACGTACCGCACCTTGGGTAGGCCACGAGTTTGTGCAACACTACGCTGACGGCACAGCACCGAGGTCGTGCGCGCACGCACGGGAAAATTCCGCCGCGGTTTCTGCCGAAAACGTGAGGCACCACGACTCTCCGCAAGTTCGCGTCGACTGCGAAAGACCGAAGTCGTGAACGACGTGTCCGCTACTCGCCGCCGACACGCTGGACACCAAACGTACAACGACTCGACGGCGTCGTAGAGGCCCACGACGCGGTTTTCCTTAACGACGTCTCGGCGTGGCACCGACAGGTTAGAACGGCCGACCAACGTTCCCTGTCCGCCGTTCGGCTCAGTCGAAGGGCTCGGCGACTTCGGCAACGCTGCGAAGCCGCACGGTGACGCACGCCATGTCCCCATTTTTTTTTTTCTTTCTGCGTCTGCCGGGGTGCCCCTATAATAGCAGCGATAAGCACCCAGACCGCCGTGGGTCGCTCGCCCCGGCTGACGTGGTTTTTCGTACTCCTGCGGCGGTCGCCGTCAAGCACGTCCAAATACGCTACTTTCGTGGGCGCATTCACGCTCTTTCGCTTCGCCGGAGTGCCAGCACTCACTCTGCCAAAAACGGCGAACATCCGAGCGGCGGTTCCCACTTTTGCGTCGGCGTCGCAAACCCCGCCCCGGCAGACGAGGTTTGCCGTACTCGTGCGACGGTGGCCGGCGGGCACGTCGAAAGACGCCGATATCGTGCGCGAATTGGCGCACCTTGGCTTCACCGGAGTGCCGCCACTGACTCCTCCAAAAACGGCGAAGATCCGAGCGGCGCTTCCCACTTTCGCATCGGCGTCCCGAACTCCGCCCCGGCTGACGCGGTTTACCGTACTCGTGCGACGGTCGCCGGCGAGCACGTGGAAAGACGCCGATATCGTGCCCGAATCGGCTCCGTTCGGCTTCGCCGGAGTGCCAGCACTGGCTCGGCGAAAGACGACGAACATCCGAGCGACGGTTCTCACTATTGCGTACGCGTCGCAAACCCCGCCCCGGCAGACGCACTTTGCCGTACTCGTGCGACGGTCGCCGGCGAGCACGTAGAAAGACGCCGATATCGTGCCGGAATCGGCCCCGTTTGGCTTCGCCGGAGTGCCAGCACTCACTCGGCCACAAACGGCGAACATCCGAGCGGCGGTTCCCACTTAGCCGTCGGCGTCCCGAACTCCGCCCCGGCAGACGCGGTTGCCGAGCTCGTGCGACTAGCGACCGCGAAGCCGTCTCGCGACGCCGCTTTCGTGCGCGGCTCCCACTGCGACCTGGGTCACCCGAGGTCGACGAGCAAAAAAGAATGTCGAAAAAAATTTTTTTTTTTTTTGCGTCTGCCGGGGTGCCCCTATAATAGCAGCGATAAGCACCCAGACCGCCATGGGTCGCTCGCCCCGGCTGACGTGGTTTTTCGTTTTCCTGCGGTGGTCGTCGTCAAGCACGTCCAAACACGCCACTTTCGTGGGCGCATTCGCGCTCTTTCGCTTCGCCGGAGTGCCAGCACTCACTCTGCCAAAAACGGCGAACATCCGAGCGGCGGTTCCCACTTTTGCGTCGGCGTCGCAAACCCCGCCCCGGCAGACGAGGTTTGCCGTACTCGTGCGACGGTGGCCGGCGGGCACGTCGAAAGACGCCGATATCGTGCGCGAATTGGCGCACCTTGGCTTCACCGGAGTGCCGCCACTGACTCCTCCAAAAACGGCGAAGATCCGAGCGGCGCTTCCCACTTTCGCATCGGCGTCCCGAACTCCGCCCCGGCTGACGCGGTTTACCGTACTCGTGCGACGGTCGCCGGCGAGCACGTGGAAAGACGCCGATATCGTGCCCGAATCGGCTCCGTTCGGCTTCGCCGGATTGCCAGCACTGGCTCGGCGAAAACGACGAACATCCGAGCGACGGTTCTCACTATTGCGTACGCGTCGCAAACCCCGCCCCGGCAGACGCACTTTGCCGTACTCGTGCGACGGTCGCCGGCGAGCACGTAGAAAGACGCCGATATCGTGCCGGAATCGGCCCCGTTTGGCTTCGCCGGAGTGCCAGCACTCACTCGGCCACAAACGGCGAACATCCGAGCGGCGGTTCCCACTTAGCCGTCGGCGTCCCGAACTCCGCCCCGGCAGACGCGGTTGCCGAGCTCGTGCGACTAGCGACCGCGAAGCCGTCTCGCGACGCCGCTTTCGTGCGCGGCTCCCACTGCGACCTGGGTCACCCGAGGTCGACGAGCAAAAAAGAATGTCGAAAAAAAATTTTTTTTTTTTTTTGCGTCTGCCGGGGTGCCCCTATAATAGCAGCGATAAGCACCCAGACCGCCATGGGTCGCTCGCCCCGGCTGACGTGGTTTTTCGTTTTCCTGCGGTGGTCGTCGTCAAGCACGTCCAAACACGCCACTTTCGTGGGCGCATTCGCGCTCTTTCGCTTCGCCGGAGTGCCAGCACTCACTCTGCCAAAAACGGCGAACATCCTAGTGGCGGTTCCCACTTTTGCGTCGGCGTCGCCAACCCCGCCCCGGCATACGCGGTTTGCCGTACTCGTGCGGCGGTGGCCGGCGGGCACGTCGAAAGACACCGATATCGTGCGCGAGTCGATGCTTCTTGGTCTCGCAGGAGGGCCGCCACTCACTCCTGCAAAAACGGCGAAGATCCGAGCGGCGCTTCCCACTTTTTCGTCGGCGTCGCAAACCTCGCCCCGGCAGACGCGCTTTGCCGTACTCGTGCGACGGTCGCCGGCGAGCACGTCGAAATACGCCGATATCGTGCCCGAATCGGCCCCGTTTCGCTTCGCCGGAGTGCCAGCACTCGCTCGGCCAAAGACGACGAACATCCGAGCGACGGTTCCCACTATTGCGTACGCGTCGCGAACCCCGCCCCGGCAGACGCGGTTTGCCGTACTCGTGCGGCGGTGGCCGGCGGGCACGTCGAAAGACGCCGATATCGTGCACGAATTGGCGCTCCTTGGCTTCACCGGAGTGCCAGCACTCACTCGGCCAAAAACGGCGAACATCCGAGCAGCGGTACCCACTTAGCCGTCGGCATCCCGAACTCCGCGCCGGCTGACGCGGTTGCCGAGCTCGTGCGACTAGCGACCGCGAACGCGTCTCGCGACGCCGCTTTCGTGCGCGGCTCCCATTGCGACCTGGGTTACCCGAGCTCGACCAGCAAAAAAGAAGGTCGAAAATTTTTTTTTTTTTTCTGCGTCTGCCGGGGTGCCCCTATAATAGCAGCGATAAGCACCCAGACCGCCGTGTGTCGCTCGCCCCGGCTGACGTGGTTTTTCGTACTCCTGCAGCGGTCGCCGTCACGCACGTCCAAATACGCCACTTTCGTGGGCGCATTCGCGCTCTTTCGCGTCGCCGGAGTGCCAGCACTCACTCTGCCAAAAACGGCCAACATCCGAGCGGCGGTTCCCACTTTTGCGTCGGCGTCGTAAACCCCGCCCCGGCAGACGCGGTTTGCCCTACTCGTGCGACGGTCGCCGGCGAGCGCGTCGAAAGACGCCGATATCGTGCGCTAATTGGCGCTCCTTGGCTTCTCCGGAGTGCCGCCACTCACTCCTCCAAAAACGGCGAAGATCCGAGCGGCGTTCTCCACTTTCGCATCGGCGTCCCGAACTCCGCCCGGGCTGACGCGGTTTACCGTACTCGTGCGACGGTCGCCGGCGGGCACGTCGAAAGACGCCGATATCGTGCCGTAATCGGCCCCGTTTGGCTTCGCCCGTGTGCCAGCACTCACTCGGCCAAAAACGGCGAACATCCGAGCAGCGTTTCCCACTTTCGCATCGGCGTCCCGAAGCCCGCCCCGGCAGACGCGGTTTGCCCTACTCGAGCGACGGTCGCCGGCGATCACGTCGAAAGGCGCCGAATTCGTGCACGAATCGATGCTTCTTGGTCTCGCAGGAGGGCCGCCACTCACTCCTGCAAAAACGGCGAAGATCCGAGTTGCGCTTCCCACTTTTTCGTCGGCGTCCCGAACTACGCCCCGGCTGACGCGGTTTACCGTACTCGTGCGACGGTCGCCGGCGGGCACTTCAAAATACGCCGATTTCGTGGGCGCATTCACGCTGTTTCGCTTCCCCGGAGTGCCAACACTCACTCTGCCGAAAGCGGCGATCATCCGAGCGGCGGTTCCCACTTTTGCGTCGGCTTCGCAAACGGCGCCCCGGCAGACGCGCTCGTGCGACGTACTCGTGCGACGGTCGCCGGCGAGCACGTCGAAAGACGCCGATATCGTGCTCGAATCGACCCCGTTTCGCTTCGCCGGAGTGCTGCCAGTCACGGCGCAGAAAACGGCGAACAAGTGTTTTTTTTTTTTTTTTTCCTAGAATTTGTGTTATAGAAGGCACATTTGATATCGGACGATAATTTTCAACTTTATCACGCGCACCGATTTTCGTGTAGAGGTTTGCAAGTTTATGGGAATTTCTCCACTTGGAATAATGCGATTTAGTAGTACTACGAGAACTTCATGGATGTACTCAAGGGTACGGGGCAAGTCAGTTACGTCAACACCTGCAGATTTTTTACACTTCAAACTGAAAATTGTTGGTTGTGAGTCCTCGTGTGATATTAAAGGCCGATTCGCTAACACATAGAACAAAGAAAGAAAGGAAGAAAAAACGCCCGCGCTCGCTCAAGAAACCTGGGTTCGCAACAAGTGGCAACAACAAGCAACCGAGCGAGTGCGCCAAAACCCGTGGCGGCCGAACAAACGCGAAGTCCCAACCGCGTCAGCCGGGGCGGCACGGGACAGGAAAAATCACTTCAGCCGGGGCGGCGGGGCACCGAATAAACCTCGTCACCTCGTCGCAGGATAAAAGAGGAAACAAAAAGTCTAAACAGCGTCTGCTGGAGCGAATGCGTAATAAAACAACAACAACAACAAAAAAAAAAAAACACCCGCGCTCAAGAAGTCTGCAATCACCACAAAAGGCGACTGTGACCGAGCAGCGTCAGCCGGGGCCGTGCGGAAACGGAAAAACCGCGACTACCGGGGCGTCGAGGCACCGAAAAATCCACTTCAGCCGCGGCGAAAAAAAAAAACAAAAAGAAAGACGGAGGGGGGGGGGGGAACCACGTCTGCCGGGGCGAAGGAAAAAAAAAAACGCGTCTGCCGGGGCGAGCCCGGGTGCGGCACCACCGGGAAAACTGTGGCAAACAGACATGGCGATCGAGTGAGTGGGCCGCCAGCCAGGCTCAGCCAAAAAGTGCAAAGTCCGAACTGCGTCAGCCGGGGCGGCAAAAACCACGTCAGCCGGGGCGGCGCAAAAAACCGCGTCTGCCGGGGCGGCACGAAACCGCGTCAGCCGGGGCGGCGCGAAAACTGCGTCAGCCGGGGCGAAAGAAAAAAAAAAAACGCGTCTGCCGGGGCGAGCCCGGGTGCGGCACCACCGGGAAAACTGTGGCAAACAGACATGGCGATCGAGTGAGTGGGCCGCCAGCCAGGCACAGCCGAAAAGTGCAAAGTCCGAACCGTGTCAGCCGGGGCGGCAAAAAACCGCGTCAGCCGGGGCGGCGCAAAAAACCGCGTCTGCCGGGGCGGCACGAAACCGCGTCAGCCGGGGCGGCGCGAAAACTGCGTCAGCCGGGGCGAGCCCGGGTGCGGCACCACCGG
The DNA here is from genome assembly GCF_043290135.1 of Rhipicephalus microplus. Taxonomy (NCBI): domain Eukaryota; kingdom Metazoa; phylum Arthropoda; class Arachnida; order Ixodida; family Ixodidae; genus Rhipicephalus; species Rhipicephalus microplus. Next base: position 263,142 of record NW_027464759.1, on the reverse strand, counting down.
GAAAACTGTGGCAAACAGACATGGCGATCGAGTGAGTGGGCCGCCAGCCAGGCTCAGCCAAAAAGTGCCAAGTCCGAACTGCGTCAGCCGGGGCGGCAAAAAACCGCGTCAGCCGGGGCGGCGCAAAAAACCGCGTCTGCCGGGGCGGCGCGAAAACCGCGTCTGCCGGGGCGGCGCGAAAACTGCGTCAGCCGGGGCGAAAGAAAAAAAAAACGCGTCTGCCGGGGCGAGCCCGGGTGCGGCACCACCGGGAAAACTGTGGCAAACAGACATGGCGATCGAGTGAGTGGGCCGCCAGCAAGGCTCAGCCAAAAAGTGCTAAGTCCGAACTGCGTCAGCTGGGGCGGCAAAAAACCGCGTCTGCCGGGGCGGCACGAAACCGCGTCAGCCGGGGCGGCGCGAAAACCGCGTCTGCCGGGGCGGCACGAAACCGCGTCAGCCGGGGCGGCGCGAAAACTGCGTCAGCCGGGGCGAGCCCGGGTGCGGCACCACCGGGAAAACTGTGGCAAACAGACATGGCGATCGAGTGAGTGGGCCGCCAGCCAGGCACAGCCGAAAAGTGCTAAGTCCGAACTGCGTCAGCCGGGGCGGCAAAAACCGCGTCAGCCGGGGCGGCGCGAAAACCGCGTCTGCCGGGGCGGC
>NW_027464759.1:242500-255000 GCF_043290135.1 Rhipicephalus microplus | reverse complement strand
TTCCCTGCAGGCTTCCTTCCGACTCGAAGTCCTGCGGCGGTCTCAACGAGGTGCCACATCCTCAATGCAGTCGGTCGCCCCCGTTTCGGTTGGGCTCTGGCACGACGGTCGCCACCGTCTCGCCCTTGAGTGGCCGCTGTTGGCGCTCGCTGTGAGGTGTTCAGCGTGCTGTCCGTGTTGCCGACGCGGTCAAAACGAGTCGACGGCTCACGTTCCCTTGTGCGCCGAAGGCTCTCTTGATATGTGATCCGACCCTCAGACAGACGAAGCCAAGGGAAGACCCAAGGCCGCAATGTGCGTTCAAAGAATCAGTGCTCAGTGTGTCCTGCAATTCACACCAAGTCTCGCAGCTGGCTGCGTTCTTCATCGACCCGAGAACCGAGTGATCCACCGCTTAGAGTCGTGAAAAAGTGTTTGTTCAATTCCGTACAGTCAAAACCAAACGTTTCTGGCACTCGGCCAAACAGTGGCCAAGAAGGGCGCTTTTCAGCGCACGCTTGGACTCCAAAACTCTGCCGCGCCTTTTTCGGCTGCCGCAAATCGAGCAAACGGTGTGTTTCGGACGGCGTTTCGCTTCCGCTACTTGCGAGTGCTTTCGTGGTCCACCCCTCTATAAATACTCGGGAGGCGTCGAAGCCGGTTCACCAAGCCGGACCCGTAGGTATCGTTGTGTGCTCGCTCTCATTGGCCCGCCTAACCAGAAATGCCTGCGGTACACCCATTTGGATAAGAGTGCACGCAGATGCGGGCTCGACGGCTACACATTTCCTCGGGCGGCCGCCTCCCGGCCTCCGTGGAGCGCGGGATGCACGGTCCCATCGACTAGCCTCTCCCGTTTTTACCGTGGCGTCGCGGTTCACCACGGCGGGCGGGTCGGTCTTCCTCCGCATAAAAAGGGGGACCCCCGCTTTTTGTTCCACGAAATCGCACAAGCTTTTTTCGCATCCACGGTTTGCCACCGCACACCAAAATGCCGATCCGGCTGCCCTACTTTAGCCAACAGGTGGAGCCAGGCGCGCCGTACTTGCGCGGCACTTCCCACGTCACCGAAGTCGGTGCCAAGGACCACTTTCGGCGCCGGAGCCGCGTACGAGCCTACTCGAGGCGGAAGAACGAAGCCAGCAAGGGCCTGGCCGCAAGTGCGTTCAATTGTCGGGACGTCCAAGTCCCTCGTTCTTCCGTGCTTCCTCTTTCGGCAAGTCGTTGCGGCACCTTCCCAAAGCGCGCAGACCCGCTAATCGCGACGAGCGCGACGTGGCCGTGCCGCCTTTCCCTCGGCAGCAAGCAAAACGCCCTGGCAACGTCGACGCTCCCCTAACCGCGATCTCGCACCGTGTTTCGTGTGCGAATTCAAAGCCGGCCGGCGCTGCTGCAACCATTACGGTCGGTACGCATACGCCGCGGAGGGCGGGACGGTCATCGGAGCGTGCGGTTCCTCCATCGAGTACTGCGCACCTCGGCCGTCGCATCGCCGTGCCATGACCGGCCGCGCGTCAACGCGAACCGGTGCCAGCGAGATCCCCTCGCCTGCAAGAACCGACCGGCAGCCTCCGTCACCCGAGGACGCGGAGGCGCTTGCCGCGGACGGCGGGACGGTATGCACTGGTGCACAGCGGACCCGTCACATCGCCAGTTCCTTGACCGACCGCCGACGCTTGTGCCGTTCCTCTCGTACATGAGCAGTCGCCGCGCGATTGTCGGGTCTCGTTCTTGCACGCTCGAAACGGTCGGGAGGGCACTCGGCTGGCGTTTCGGGAACGCGCAGCCTCGCCTTCTACCGACGTAACCACGACTCGCCGTTCGCGCTCCGCCGCTCCTGTTTACAGTACTAGGCGGTCCCGCAGCGGTCGGGTCGCGCATTTCGAGCGCTTCGAGCCACGGTGCAGTGGCGGGTCGAAAGCCGACCTATGAGTGCGTTGCGCCGTTTGTACCCGCGGTCCGCCACCTGGCCGACCGTCCAAGGTCGCGGTGTTGGCGTCCGCTGGGCGCAACAATTTGTCACGGGGTGCCGCTCCACATTCAGGCAGCCCCGTGGGGAAAAGCCGACCCCGCGTCCAAACGGGGTCAGCGGCAGAAAGTGTCGGGCGCAGACGCAGCTGAGGCGCTCACCCTTCACAATCCGTTAATGATCCTTCCGCAGGTTCACCTACGGAAACCTTGTTACGACTTTTACTTCCTCTAAATGATCAAGTTTGGTCATCTTTCCAACAGACCGGCGCAACCGAAAGGCCGCGCCGGACATCGGTCCGAAGACCTCACTAAATCATTCAATCGGTAGTAGCGACGGGCGGTGTGTACAAAGGGCAGGGACGTAATCAACGCGAGCTTATGACTCGCGCTTACTGGGAATTCCTCGTTCAAGGGGAACAATTGCAAGCCCCTATCCCAATCACGAAAGAAGTTCCACGGGTTACCCAGTCTTTTCAGACAGGGATAAAGACACGCTGCTTCCTTCAGTGTAGCGCGCGTGCGGCCCCGGACATCTAAGGGCATCACAGACCTGTTATTGCTCTGTTTCGTGCGGCTAGGAGCCGCTTGTCCCTCTAAGAAGGTTGTAAGGTGCTGGGAACCCCGCACCTATTTAATAGGCTAGAGTCTCGTTCGTTATCGGAATTAACCAGACAAATCGCTCCACCAACTAAGAACGGCCATGCACCACCATCCACCGAATCAAGAAAGAGCTCTCAATCTGTCAATCCTCCCAGTGTCCGGGCCGGGTAAGTTTTCCCGTGTTGAGTCAAATTAAGCCGCAGGCTCCACTCCTGGTGGTGCCCTTCCGTCAATTCCTTTAAGTTTCAGCTTTGCAACCATACTTCCCCCGGAACCCAAATACTTTGGTTTCCCGGAAGCTGCCCGCCGAGTCATTTGAGTAACTCAGGCGGATCGCTGGTTGGCATCGTTTATGGTCAGAACTAGGGCGGTATCTGATCGCCTTCGAACCTCTGACTTTCGTTCTTGATCAATGAAAACATTCTTGGCAAATGCTTTCGCAGTAGTTCGTCTTGCGACGGTCCAAGAATTTCACCTCTAGCGCCGCAATACGAATGCCCCCGTCCGTCCCTCTTAATCATTACCTCGTATTCCAAAAACCAACAGAACAGAAACGAGGTCTTGTTCTATTATTCCATGCAAGTTTATTCAGGCGACTCGCCTGCGTTGAGCACTCTAATTTTTTCAAAGTAAAAGCACCGGCCATCTCGAGGCACACAATGAAGTGCACCAAGAAAGAACCGGCATGATGTTCAGTCCGAGCCGTCGCATCGGGTAGATGCACTACTCGTCTGGAACTGAGATCCAACTACGAGCTTTTTAACCGCAGCAGCTTTAGTATACGCTATTGGAGCTGGAATTACCGCGGCTGCTGGCACCAGACTTGCCCTCCAATTGATCCTCGTTAAAGGATTTAGAGTGTACTCATTTCAATTACGGGGCCTCAAAAGAGTCCCGTATTGTTATTTTTCGTCACTACCTCCCCGTGCCGGGAGTGGGTAATTTGCGCGCCTGCTGCCTTCCTTGGATGTGGTAGCCGTTTCTCAGGCTCCCTCTCCGGAATCGAACCCTGATTCTCCGTTACCCGTAACAACCATGGTAAGCAAGTAACCTACCATCGAAAGTTGATAAGGCAGACACTTGAAAGAAACGTCGCCGGCTCGTGGCCATGCGATCAGCACAAAGTTATCCAGAGTCACCACACAATACGGGCCGAAACCCGATCGATCTTGGTCTAATAAAAGCACCCGTTACCCAAAGGGCTCCAGGCTCACTGCATGTATTAGCTCTAGAATTGCCACAGTTATCCAAGTAGGAAGAAACGATCTAAGGAACCATAACTGATTTAATGAGCCATTCGCGGTTTCGCCTTATTTCGGCATGTACTTAGACATGCATGGCTTAATCTTTGAGACAAGCATATGATTACTGGCAGGATCAACCAGGTAATCGTTCGACTGCGCGTCCGTCCTCGCCCTCGGCGGGCCGGACGCAGTCTGTGTGCGGCGGAGGCCACCTTCAGGCGCCCCAACACGCTTATTTTGCACTCCGAGATGACGGCGTTCGAGCTCGCTACGGCACAACCTTCCCGAAAGACGAGTGGGAGCCGTGCGGCAAGAAGCACGTTCATGCTCGCTCTTTTTCGTTGCATCGACTCGGTCGCGCCGTGCGGGTTGCCCAAGCCCGCTGCACTGTCGGTGGACCGGCCGGAACTAGCAACGGAGCCGAGACTGCAAAGCCGCCAGACGACGGGTCACGCCCGCGTCTTCGGCGCTTTCGCATCTGAATCGCCCGAGGACGACACGGAACACACCTCGATATCGTGGTAAAACGGCACCGTCCGACAACCAGCCCCTAACGCATCAAGCGGATGAGGCTGCAGACGACTGCCGTGGATTCCCCTGGAGCAGACCCGAGGACACGCTTGACGAGGCCGAAGCCCGCCGCATATCAGACACCCGGTCGCTTTCGCGTACGCCGCTCACGAGAACCCCCACATAATAGCAGCGATAAGTACCCAGACCTCCTTGGGCCCTAATACGAGCGTACTCGAGAAAATTTCACCGCGGGTGTGCCCCGAAACGTGTGGCATGTTGAGCGTGCCACAAGTCTACGTCGCTCTCAAACCCGCCGAGGTCGTAGAATTTGCGACCCTACTCACGAAATTCCCACCGAGGATACGGCCGCAAACGTACCGCACCTTGGGTAGGCCACGAGTTTGTGCAACACTACGCTGACGGCACAGCACCGAGGTCGTGCGCGCACGCACGGGAAAATTCCGCCGCGGTTTCTGCCGAAAACGTGAGGCACCACGACTCTCCGCAAGTTCGCGTCGACTGCGAAAGACCGAAGTCGTGAACGACGTGTCCGCTACTCGCCGCCGACACGCTGGACACCAAACGTACAACGACTCGACGGCGTCGTAGAGGCCCACGACGCGGTTTTCCTTAACGACGTCTCGGCGTGGCACCGACAGGTTAGAACGGCCGACCAACGTTCCCTGTCCGCCGTTCGGCTCAGTCGAAGGGCTCGGCGACTTCGGCAACGCTGCGAAGCCGCACGGTGACGCACGCCATGTCCCCATTTTTTTTTTTCTTTCTGCGTCTGCCGGGGTGCCCCTATAATAGCAGCGATAAGCACCCAGACCGCCGTGGGTCGCTCGCCCCGGCTGACGTGGTTTTTCGTACTCCTGCGGCGGTCGCCGTCAAGCACGTCCAAATACGCTACTTTCGTGGGCGCATTCACGCTCTTTCGCTTCGCCGGAGTGCCAGCACTCACTCTGCCAAAAACGGCGAACATCCGAGCGGCGGTTCCCACTTTTGCGTCGGCGTCGCAAACCCCGCCCCGGCAGACGAGGTTTGCCGTACTCGTGCGACGGTGGCCGGCGGGCACGTCGAAAGACGCCGATATCGTGCGCGAATTGGCGCACCTTGGCTTCACCGGAGTGCCGCCACTGACTCCTCCAAAAACGGCGAAGATCCGAGCGGCGCTTCCCACTTTCGCATCGGCGTCCCGAACTCCGCCCCGGCTGACGCGGTTTACCGTACTCGTGCGACGGTCGCCGGCGAGCACGTGGAAAGACGCCGATATCGTGCCCGAATCGGCTCCGTTCGGCTTCGCCGGAGTGCCAGCACTGGCTCGGCGAAAGACGACGAACATCCGAGCGACGGTTCTCACTATTGCGTACGCGTCGCAAACCCCGCCCCGGCAGACGCACTTTGCCGTACTCGTGCGACGGTCGCCGGCGAGCACGTAGAAAGACGCCGATATCGTGCCGGAATCGGCCCCGTTTGGCTTCGCCGGAGTGCCAGCACTCACTCGGCCACAAACGGCGAACATCCGAGCGGCGGTTCCCACTTAGCCGTCGGCGTCCCGAACTCCGCCCCGGCAGACGCGGTTGCCGAGCTCGTGCGACTAGCGACCGCGAAGCCGTCTCGCGACGCCGCTTTCGTGCGCGGCTCCCACTGCGACCTGGGTCACCCGAGGTCGACGAGCAAAAAAGAATGTCGAAAAAAATTTTTTTTTTTTTTTGCGTCTGCCGGGGTGCCCCTATAATAGCAGCGATAAGCACCCAGACCGCCATGGGTCGCTCGCCCCGGCTGACGTGGTTTTTCGTTTTCCTGCGGTGGTCGTCGTCAAGCACGTCCAAACACGCCACTTTCGTGGGCGCATTCGCGCTCTTTCGCTTCGCCGGAGTGCCAGCACTCACTCTGCCAAAAACGGCGAACATCCGAGCGGCGGTTCCCACTTTTGCGTCGGCGTCGCAAACCCCGCCCCGGCAGACGAGGTTTGCCGTACTCGTGCGACGGTGGCCGGCGGGCACGTCGAAAGACGCCGATATCGTGCGCGAATTGGCGCACCTTGGCTTCACCGGAGTGCCGCCACTGACTCCTCCAAAAACGGCGAAGATCCGAGCGGCGCTTCCCACTTTCGCATCGGCGTCCCGAACTCCGCCCCGGCTGACGCGGTTTACCGTACTCGTGCGACGGTCGCCGGCGAGCACGTGGAAAGACGCCGATATCGTGCCCGAATCGGCTCCGTTCGGCTTCGCCGGATTGCCAGCACTGGCTCGGCGAAAGACGACGAACATCCGAGCGACGGTTCTCACTATTGCGTACGCGTCGCAAACCCCGCCCCGGCAGACGCACTTTGCCGTACTCGTGCGACGGTCGCCGGCGAGCACGTAGAAAGACGCCGATATCGTGCCGGAATCGGCCCCGTTTGGCTTCGCCGGAGTGCCAGCACTCACTCGGCCACAAACGGCGAACATCCGAGCGGCGGTTCCCACTTAGCCGTCGGCGTCCCGAACTCCGCCCCGGCAGACGCGGTTGCCGAGCTCGTGCGACTAGCGACCGCGAAGCCGTCTCGCGACGCCGCTTTCGTGCGCGGCTCCCACTGCGACCTGGGTCACCCGAGGTCGACGAGCAAAAAAGAATGTCGAAAAAAATTTTTTTTTTTTTTTTTGCGTCTGCCGGGGTGCCCCTATAATAGCAGCGATAAGCACCCAGACCGCCATGGGTCGCTCGCCCCGGCTGACGTGGTTTTTCGTTTTCCTGCGGTGGTCGTCGTCAAGCACGTCCAAACACGCCACTTTCGTGGGCGCATTCGCGCTCTTTCGCTTCGCCGGAGTGCCAGCACTCACTCTGCCAAAAACGGCGAACATCCTAGTGGCGGTTCCCACTTTTGCGTCGGCGTCGCCAACCCCGCCCCGGCATACGCGGTTTGCCGTACTCGTGCGGCGGTGGCCGGCGGGCACGTCGAAAGACACCGATATCGTGCGCGAGTCGATGCTTCTTGGTCTCGCAGGAGGGCCGCCACTCACTCCTGCAAAAACGGCGAAGATCCGAGCGGCGCTTCCCACTTTTTCGTCGGCGTCGCAAACCTCGCCCCGGCAGACGCGCTTTGCCGTACTCGTGCGACGGTCGCCGGCGAGCACGTCGAAATACGCCGATATCGTGCCCGAATCGGCCCCGTTTCGCTTCGCCGGAGTGCCAGCACTCGCTCGGCCAAAGACGACGAACATCCGAGCGACGGTTCCCACTATTGCGTACGCGTCGCGAACCCCGCCCCGGCAGACGCGGTTTGCCGTACTCGTGCGGCGGTGGCCGGCGGGCACGTCGAAAGACGCCGATATCGTGCACGAATTGGCGCTCCTTGGCTTCACCGGAGTGCCAGCACTCACTCGGCCAAAAACGGCGAACATCCGAGCAGCGGTACCCACTTAGCCGTCGGCATCCCGAACTCCGCGCCGGCTGACGCGGTTGCCGAGCTCGTGCGACTAGCGACCGCGAACGCGTCTCGCGACGCCGCTTTCGTGCGCGGCTCCCATTGCGACCTGGGTTACCCGAGCTCGACCAGCAAAAAAGAAGGTCGAAAATTTTTTTTTTTTTTTCTGCGTCTGCCGGGGTGCCCCTATAATAGCAGCGATAAGCACCCAGACCGCCGTGTGTCGCTCGCCCCGGCTGACGTGGTTTTTCGTACTCCTGCAGCGGTCGCCGTCACGCACGTCCAAATACGCCACTTTCGTGGGCGCATTCGCGCTCTTTCGCGTCGCCGGAGTGCCAGCACTCACTCTGCCAAAAACGGCCAACATCCGAGCGGCGGTTCCCACTTTTGCGTCGGCGTCGTAAACCCCGCCCCGGCAGACGCGGTTTGCCCTACTCGTGCGACGGTCGCCGGCGAGCGCGTCGAAAGACGCCGATATCGTGCGCTAATTGGCGCTCCTTGGCTTCTCCGGAGTGCCGCCACTCACTCCTCCAAAAACGGCGAAGATCCGAGCGGCGTTCTCCACTTTCGCATCGGCGTCCCGAACTCCGCCCGGGCTGACGCGGTTTACCGTACTCGTGCGACGGTCGCCGGCGGGCACGTCGAAAGACGCCGATATCGTGCCGTAATCGGCCCCGTTTGGCTTCGCCCGTGTGCCAGCACTCACTCGGCCAAAAACGGCGAACATCCGAGCAGCGTTTCCCACTTTCGCATCGGCGTCCCGAAGCCCGCCCCGGCAGACGCGGTTTGCCCTACTCGAGCGACGGTCGCCGGCGATCACGTCGAAAGGCGCCGAATTCGTGCACGAATCGATGCTTCTTGGTCTCGCAGGAGGGCCGCCACTCACTCCTGCAAAAACGGCGAAGATCCGAGTTGCGCTTCCCACTTTTTCGTCGGCGTCCCGAACTACGCCCCGGCTGACGCGGTTTACCGTACTCGTGCGACGGTCGCCGGCGGGCACTTCAAAATACGCCGATTTCGTGGGCGCATTCACGCTGTTTCGCTTCCCCGGAGTGCCAACACTCACTCTGCCGAAAGCGGCGATCATCCGAGCGGCGGTTCCCACTTTTGCGTCGGCTTCGCAAACGGCGCCCCGGCAGACGCGCTCGTGCGACGTACTCGTGCGACGGTCGCCGGCGAGCACGTCGAAAGACGCCGATATCGTGCTCGAATCGACCCCGTTTCGCTTCGCCGGAGTGCTGCCAGTCACGGCGCAGAAAACGGCGAACAAGTGTTTTTTTTTTTTTTTTTCCTAGAATTTGTGTTATAGAAGGCACATTTGATATCGGACGATAATTTTCAACTTTATCACGCGCACCGATTTTCGTGTAGAGGTTTGCAAGTTTATGGGAATTTCTCCACTTGGAATAATGCGATTTAGTAGTACTACGAGAACTTCATGGATGTACTCAAGGGTACGGGGCAAGTCAGTTACGTCAACACCTGCAGATTTTTTACACTTCAAACTGAAAATTGTTGGTTGTGAGTCCTCGTGTGATATTAAAGGCCGATTCGCTAACACATAGAACAAAGAAAGAAAGGAAGAAAAAACGCCCGCGCTCGCTCAAGAAACCTGGGTTCGCAACAAGTGGCAACAACAAGCAACCGAGCGAGTGCGCCAAAACCCGTGGCGGCCGAACAAACGCGAAGTCCCAACCGCGTCAGCCGGGGCGGCACGGGACAGGAAAAATCACTTCAGCCGGGGCGGCGGGGCACCGAATAAACCTCGTCACCTCGTCGCAGGATAAAAGAGGAAACAAAAAGTCTAAACAGCGTCTGCTGGAGCGAATGCGTAATAAAACAACAACAACAACAAAAAAAAAAAAAAACACCCGCGCTCAAGAAGTCTGCAATCACCACAAAAGGCGACTGTGACCGAGCAGCGTCAGCCGGGGCCGTGCGGAAACGGAAAAACCGCGACTACCGGGGCGTCGAGGCACCGAAAAATCCACTTCAGCCGCGGCGAAAAAAAAAAACAAAAAGAAAGACGGAGGGGGGGGGGGGAACCACGTCTGCCGGGGCGAAGGAAAAAAAAAAAAACGCGTCTGCCGGGGCGAGCCCGGGTGCGGCACCACCGGGAAAACTGTGGCAAACAGACATGGCGATCGAGTGAGTGGGCCGCCAGCCAGGCTCAGCCAAAAAGTGCAAAGTCCGAACTGCGTCAGCCGGGGCGGCAAAAACCACGTCAGCCGGGGCGGCGCAAAAAACCGCGTCTGCCGGGGCGGCACGAAACCGCGTCAGCCGGGGCGGCGCGAAAACTGCGTCAGCCGGGGCGAAAGAAAAAAAAAAAAAACGCGTCTGCCGGGGCGAGCCCGGGTGCGGCACCACCGGGAAAACTGTGGCAAACAGACATGGCGATCGAGTGAGTGGGCCGCCAGCCAGGCACAGCCGAAAAGTGCAAAGTCCGAACCGTGTCAGCCGGGGCGGCAAAAAACCGCGTCAGCCGGGGCGGCGCAAAAAACCGCGTCTGCCGGGGCGGCACGAAACCGCGTCAGCCGGGGCGGCGCGAAAACTGCGTCAGCTGGGGCGAGCCCGGGTGCGGCACCACCGGGAAAACTGTGGCAAACAGACATGGCGATCGAGTGAGTGGGCCGCCAGCCAGGCTCAGCCAAAAAGTGCCAAGTCCGAACTGCGTCAGCCGGGGCGGCAAAAAACCGCGTCAGCCGGGGCGGCGCAAAAAACCGCGTCTGCCGGGGCGGCGCGAAAACCGCGTCTGCCGGGGCGGCGCGAAAACTGCGTCAGCCGGGGCGAAAGAAAAAAAAAAACGCGTCTGCCGGGGCGAGCCCGGGTGCGGCACCACCGGGAAAACTGTGGCAAACAGACATGGCGATCGAGTGAGTGGGCCGCCAGCAAGGCTCAGCCAAAAAGTGCTAAGTCCGAACTGCGTCAGCTGGGGCGGCAAAAAACCGCGTCTGCCGGGGCGGCACGAAACCGCGTCAGCCGGGGCGGCGCGAAAACCGCGTCTGCCGGGGCGGCACGAAACCGCGTCAGCCGGGGCGGCGCGAAAACTGCGTCAGCCGGGGCGAGCCCGGGTGCGGCACCACCGGGAAAACTGTGGCAAACAGACATGGCGATCGAGTGAGTGGGCCGCCAGCCAGGCACAGCCGAAAAGTGCTAAGTCCGAACTGCGTCAGCCGGGGCGGCAAAAACCGCGTCAGCCGGGGCGGCGCGAAAACCGCGTCTGCCGGGGCGGCACGAAACCGCGTCAGCCGGGGCGGCGCGAAAACTGCGTCAGCCGGGGCGAGCCCGGGTGCGGCACCACCGGGAAAACTGTGGCTAACAGACATGGCGATCGAGTGAGTGGGCCACCAGCCAGGCTCAGCCAAAAAGTGCTAAGTCCGAACTGCGTCAGCCGGGGCGGCAAAAACCGCGTCAGCCGGGGCGGCGCAAAAAACCGCGTCTGCCGGGGCGGCACGAAACCGCGTCAGCCGGGGCGGCGCGAAAACTGCGTCAGCCGGGGCGAAAGAAAAAAAAAAAAACGCGTCTGCCGGGGCGAGCCCGGGTGCGGCACCACCGGGAAAACTGTGGCAAACAGACATGGCGATCGAGTGAGTGGGCCGCCAGCCAGGCACAGCCGAAAAGTGCCAAGTCCGAACTGCGTCAGCCGGGGCGGCAAAAAACCGCGTCAGCCGGGGCGGCGCAAAAAACCGCGTCTGCCGGGGCGGCACGAAACCGCGTCAGCCGGGGCGGCGCGAAAACTGCGTCAGCCGGGGCGAGCCCGGGTGCGGCACCACCGGGAAAACTGTGGCAAACAGACATGGCGATCGAGTGAGTGGGCCGCCAGCCAGGCTCAGCCAAAAAGTGCCAAGTCCGAACTGCGTCAGCCGGGGCGGCGCAAAAAACCGCGTCTGCCGGGGCGGCGCGAAAACCGCGTCTGCCGGGGCGGCGCGAAAACTGCGTCAGCCGGGGCGAAAGAAAAAAAAAACGCGTCTGCCGGGGCGAGCCCGGGTGCGGCACCACCGGGAAAACTGTGGCAAACAGACATGGCGATCGAGTGAGTGGGCCGCCAGCAAGGCTCAGCCAAAAAGTGCCAAGTCCGAACTGCGTCAGCCGGGGCGGCAAAAAACCGCGTCTGCCGGGGCGGCACGAAACCGCGTCAGCCGGGGCGGCGCGAAAACCGCGTCTGCCGGGGCGGCACGAAACCGCGTCAGCCGGGGCGAGCCCGGGTGCGGCACCACCGGGAAAACTGTGGCAAACAGACATGGCGATCGAGTGAGTGGGCCGCCAGCCAGGCACAGCCGAAAAGTGCTAAGTCCGAACTGCGTCAGCCGGGGCGGCAAAAACCGCGTCAGCCGGGGCGGCGCAAAAACCGCGTCTGCCGGGGCGAATGCAAAAAAAACAAAGAAAAAAGCCCGCGCTTAATCAAAAGAAAACAAAGAAAAAAGCTTGCGCTTAATCAAAAGAAAACAAACAAAAAAAGTTCGCGCTTAAGCCTGGCGGTGGAACCACCGGGGCAAACAGACCTGGCGATCGAGTGAGTGGGCCGCCAGCCGGGGTGAGCCAAAAAGTGCAAAGTCGGAACCGCGTCAGCCGGGGCGGCGCGAAAACCGCGTCAGCCGGGGCGGCGCAAAAACTGCGTCAGCCGGGGCGGCACGGAAAAACGAAAACCGCGTCAGCCGGGGCGGCACGGAAAAACGAAAACCACGTCAGCCGGGGCGACATCAAAATGAGGAAAAAAAAAAAAAACTGCCTTAGGACACCTGCGTACACTTTCATGCGTTTGGGCATATCTCTCTGTAACACGC
>NW_027464759.1:232500-237500 GCF_043290135.1 Rhipicephalus microplus | reverse complement strand
TGTATTTGATTTTAATGATTTCGTTGGTATAGCCACTCTATCTGCAGGATGTGTACTCCTTATGTCATATTTATTGGATATGTCTTCACTATTGAATATCTTGTCTTCCCATGTGAATGTCTCTTTATTGTGGAGGATTCGATATATTTTGATTTCCTTCTCTATTGTTAGGTGTACCGGCGGGACATTTGCAATAACAGGCAATACCATGTTTGAAGTTGTGCGAAAAGCATTTGTTATTTTGATAAGTGGTATACGTTGAATTGCTTGCAATTTACGTAGAATGTGTTGGTGTGGTCTATACCATGCCGGTGCTGCGTATGTGATCATTCTTTCTGCAGCTCTAATATATATATCCCGTATTTGTTTGCTTGACATGCCCCATGTATTGCCAGAAAATCGAGCTAGATTAGATGTTAACTTATTAACCTTGTGTTTAATTTCATCCAAATGTGGGAGGAATGAGAGTTTACTATCGTATGTAACTCCTAAAATTTTTAGGTTATTGGAACATTGTATTTTCTTTTCTCCTAGTTTAATAATTGGTGGTCTGTTTTGATAATGTTTTCCTATAATTAAAAACTTACTTTTCGCCAAGTTGAAGGTCACTGTTTTCTTTTCTGCCCATTGTTGTATCATTTCTAAAGCTTGATTTGCTGTGTCTTCAATTACTTTGCGTGTGGGTCCTTGTATTATAATTGTTATGTCATCTGCAAACGCTTGAATTTTTGTATTTTCGGGGAAATCTGTTTGGAGTAAGTCTGAAATTGTTATGTTCCAAAAAAGTGGGCTTAGTGGCGAACCCTGTGGAGAGCCTTGTTTGAGATTCTTTTCAATGTTTAAGTGTGGTGTGGTGTAGGAAATAACTCTATTCATTAATGTGTTCAATGCTAGGGTGCCAATATCGCTAGGACACTTAACCCTTTCGAGGTATTCTTTAATATATTTTGGTTGTATATGATTAAAAGCATTCCTAATATCTAATGAGATTAAAATTGTTTTGCATGTTGTGTTGCTGGTAATAGTGTTTGATATTTCTTCTAGAGCGTCTGTCGCCGATGTGCTGTGTGTAAATCCAAACTGGTTTTTTGGGAAAAAATTGTTTACATATAAAAAATAGTATAATCTATCATTAAGAAGCTTTTCTAACACTTTTCCTAGTATGGAATTAATTGCCAGCGGTCTGTAATGTTGTGGTTTCGGATTATGTATGTCCAGTTCCTTTTTCGGTATTAGTATTATTTTAGAATTCTTCCAAACTGACGGGAAGTGTCCTAGTTTTAATGCAGCATTGAAAATGTTAAGAAAAAATTTTTTATGTTTCAGATAAAGACACTGGATTAATTGCGTAGATAAGTTATCAGGGCCTACTGCGACTTTTTTGCGGAGGTTATTCACCACACTATTCATTTCTTCCTCCGTAAAAGGTTTATCATTATCAGTAGTTTCTAATCTTATCTCTTCCTCTACATTTGTTCTTTCTGTTAACGTGGGGAATAAAGTTTCTAATATGTAGGTAAGTGATTCTTCTATTGATTTCGTTTGTTTATTTCCGGATAATTGCATGGACCTAATTAAAATGGGTGTTTTTAATTTTTCTGCTGCTATTTTGTATGGGAGTGTGAATGGATTGTTTTTTGTTACTGTACTGCAAAGATTTTTCCAGGATTCATCTCTTGCTTTACTGACTTGTTCTTGATAACTCTTAAGATTTTGAAGGTAGTTTTCTCGATATATAGTTCTTTGTTCTCCTCTTGCCTTTTGAAAACGTCTTCGTAATGCCCTAACTCGTTTCCTCTCTATTTCTAATTCTGCGGTCCACCACTTATTATATGTGTTTGAACAATTATTTATATTTTTCGAATATTTCTTTTTTAATCTGTTAATTTTTTCATAAAAGTGCTTTGTGACAAACTCTAATCTTCTAATAGTGTTAATCTCATATTCTGCTGTTTCTTTCATCCAAGGGTCTTTTTCTAATTCTTTAAGTAGCTTGTGCTCTCCATTTTGCGTTAGTCGTTTTTCCTGTTTTACTGCTTCATTAAATAAGTTATATTCGATATATCTATGGTCGCTAGAATTTTCTTCTTCATTAACGTGCCATTCATATACTTTGGGATAGAGGTCTGCAGAAGCGAAAGTTAAATCTATCCAGCTTCTTCCGTTTTTACTTTCGAATGTAGGCGGTGAATTTGGTAAGTTTAAAAGTTGAAGATTATGTGCTATTATGAATTCAAATAATAATTCCCCTCGCTCATTATTTTGAGTCCCACCCCAAATTTTGTTAAAGGCATTGAAGTCTCCTGCGATTAGTATTTGGTCCCTAGATTCTGCTATAATAGGTTCAATTATATTTAAAAGCTCCTCAATATTTCCTTTAGGTGGTGCGTAAACATTTATAATTAGGACTTCCTGTTTATTCCAATATATTTTTAGTACTATAACATTTGGTAGGATTAATATAGGGAACGTTTGAATATTAGGATTATGTATTATAACTGCTACTTTTGGGTTCGTTTTGTGGCTTATAATAGTGTGTTTAAGGGGGAAACCAGTTATTTTGTTTTTATAATGATAAGGTTCTTGGAGAATAGATAGATCGAATTGGTTGCAGTTTCGATGAACGTTAAGTGCTTCATTTGCTTTGCTGCAGTGGGCTAGGTTAACTTGAATTATTCGGAGAGAGTGTATTCTTGTGTTTGTTTTAATACTTGCCGATGAGCTCTTTGGATTTTTGACGCTACAGGTGTTTTTTTGGAGGGTTTGCATGTTTGTCCGTTTATATTGTTGTTTTAGACTAAACTTTGTACTTTACTCTTCCCAATTGCGTTCTGCCCGTTCACGCCATTCTTGAGCTACCGGGCAGTTTAGGTCTCTGATTGTGTGATCGTCTGCACCGTCGAATCCCGAACTTAAGCATGCAGCGCACCGGGAAAAGTTGGCTCTGCACTCTTCAATACAATGGTTGCCCGCACACTCTATGCAGCGTCTTTGCCTCCTGTTGCAGTTTTTTGCAAGATGTCCAAAACTGGCACAATAATAGCAGATGAGGGGGTGGTTATTGTCATAGATGGCTGCGCGAGACCATCCCACATTAACAGTGTACAAATTCCTCAATTGTCGCCATATAGCTGGGGAGGTCTTCAAAATGTTTACTCTGTTCCGTTTCTGATTGACATATTCTGCCAGAATTGTTATTTCTTCTGGGCGTCCTGTGATGTTGTTTTGATTCAGGATTTTCTCTGGGATATCGTCCCTTGCTGTGTCTGAGTCAATACCAACCACTTTGAATGATGGAAGTCTTGGTGTGGGTGTAAACATCTGCATTTCATTTGCTTCGGGGAGTCTATTAAGACATTCCTTTAACTGTGTCATTGCTGCTCCATTTGTGGTGCTGATGGTGACAGCTGCGTCATTTACGTTGAGTTTCACGTCTGTAAGTTTTAGCTTTGCCGGATCAATATCCTTGACAATTCTCTCCTTTAGTTCTTTTGTTTTCACTTCCCCTGTTGTGGGTTTTATGACCAAAACCGATCGCTTCCCTGGTTTCTCCACTTTTTCTTGTCCGTCACTGTGTTGTAGGACACTAGCATAAGTGCGTTCTGTTACCTTGCTATTCGGTTTCAGTTCACTCAGCTGGCCCCTCATTGAGGCATTGTCCAAGGCTATCTCTAAGAGATTCGTCTTAATTGCCTGGAATGCTTTCATTAGCTGTTCGCACGTGGTTGTACCTGTACCCTGTTGCTGTGCAACTAGGAGTGCCTGATAGAATGCTGTTTCACTTTCATTTATTTGTTCTGATATGGGAGGCTTTTTTTGCTCTTGCAGCGCCTGATTTACTGGAGGCTGTCTGACTGTCTCTGCTTTTTCTTCTTGCTGCCTTTGAGTGTCAAGGGTCCGAAACCTTTCTGTGTCTGCTTTGTTTTGCACGTTTCTTGAGGGTTCATACTCGCTATCTGACTCAGAACTGTCCTGTACATGCTTGCCCAGTTCTGCATGATACAGTCTCTTTCTTTCAATTGTTCTCTTCTTTTTTCCCTTTCTCTGCGTTTCTGCATCTGTGTCACCCCACCAATAATCAGTAGGGACACCTGTGACATTGATATCCTCACTTTCGGTGTCATTATCTTCCCTCGTGTTGTGATATTTGTCAGGGTGCTCAGATCTTTTGATTTTCTCGTGTTTTGTTTTGTTGTCTGAGATGATTGAGTTGCTTTGGCCTAATTTGTGTTTTTTAGGCATGGCTGAGGCGGTCTTGATGCAACTTTAATGTGTGTATCAGCGCTTTTCCCCTGTTGTACACGTTCAGAATACGATTGCACTGAATTTCGCACTCTCACAGCACCATTTAGTTGACAAAAGCAACAGAACACAAGATAGTTACGTGCAGCAGAGCATATAGCTACAACCGCCCACTAAACAAGTTGCGTGCAGTATAGCTCAAGGCATGCAATAATCAACGCTCACACAAAGTTCTAATTAGCATATTAACACAAAATTGAGCTGTAATCAAGATGGGTATGCCCTGTACTACCAATTCTATGCAAAAAACCTGACCCCAATACGTTTGCCTTATTGGAATTAAGAGGATTAGATTTTGTGTACAACGGTCGCCAAAATGGCGGCCTTTTCTTCAGTTTGAATATACTTGGATTAAAACGTTGATTGTGGTTTTAAATCAACGAAATAAAGTCGGGTTTTTTGATATGTTTTCCTCTAATGCTTCTAGAACCTGATATAACAAGTGATTTTGACCGATGTAGTTAGATTCTTGGTGATTTCAAAGGATTATCGCAAGGTGGTCACAATCATCAAGAAGCAATGGAAACAGTGGGAGACCAGTTTTGTTTGATATCTCCGGTTCTATTACAGCTAGGTCAATGAAATTTTTGTGGGATGTACTATTTGAAAAGCTGATAGAGGAGTACGAAAACTGAGTTCACGGAGAATACAGCCTCCAAAGTTAAAAATTGAAAACTACTTTTTTAGATCAGTTTCAA
>NW_027464759.1:217500-227500 GCF_043290135.1 Rhipicephalus microplus | reverse complement strand
CGCGTACGAGCCTACTCGAGGCGGAAGAACGAAGCCAGCAAGGGCCTGGCCGCAAGTGCGTTCAATTGTCGGGACGTCCAAGTCCCTCGTTCTTCCGTGCTTCCTCTTTCGGCAAGTCGTTGCGGCACCTTCCCAAAGCGCGCAGACCCGCTAATCGCGACGAGCGCGACGTGGCCGTGCCGCCTTTCCCTCGGCAGCAAGCAAAACGCCTGGCAACGTCGACGCTCCCCTAACCGCGATCTCGCACCGTGTTTCGTGTGGCGAATTCAAAAGCCGGCCGGCGCTGCTGCAACCATTACGGTCGGTACGCATACGCCGCGGAGGGCGGGACGGTCATCGGAGCGTGCGGTTCCTCCATCGAGTACTGCGCACCTCGGCCGTCGCATCGCCGTGCCATGACCGGCCGCGCGTCAACGCGAACCGGTGCCAGCGAGATCCCTCGCCTGCAAGAACCGACCGGCAGCCTCCGTCACCCGAGGACGCGGAGGCGCTTGCCGCGGACGGCGGGACGGTATGCACTGGTGCACAGCGGACCCGTCACATCGCCAGTTCCTTGACCGACCGCCGACGCTTGTGCCGTTCCTCTCGTACTTGGCAGTCGCCGCGCGATTGTCGGGTCTCGTTCTTGCACGCTCGAACGGTCGGGAGGGCACTCGGCTGGCGTTTCGGGAACGCGCAGCCTCGCCTTCTACCGACGTAACCACGACTCGCCGTTCGCGCTCCGCCGCTCCTGTTTACAGTACTAGGCGGTCCCGCAGCGGTCGGGTCGCGCATTTCGAGCGCTTCGAGCCACGGTGCAGTGGCGGGTCGAAAGCCGACCTATGAGTGCGTTGCGCCGTTTGTACCCGCGTCCGCCACCTGGCCGACCGTCCAAGGTCGCGGTGTTGGCGTCCGCTGGGCGCAACAATTTGTCACGGGGTGCCGCTCCACATTCAGGCAGCCCCGTGGGGAAAAGCCGACCCCGCGTCCAAACGGGGTCAGCGGCAGAAAGTGTCGGGCGCAGACGCAGCTGAGGCGCTCACCCTTCACAATCCGTTAATGATCCTTCCGCAGGTTCACCTACGGAAACCTTGTTACGACTTTTACTTCCTCTAAATGATCAAGTTTGGTCATCTTTCCAACAGACCGGCGCAACCGAAAGGCCGCGCCGGACATCGGTCCGAAGACCTCACTAAATCATTCAATCGGTAGTAGCGACGGGCGGTGTGTACAAAGGGCAGGGACGTAATCAACGCGAGCTTATGACTCGCGCTTACTGGGAATTCCTCGTTCAAGGGGAACAATTGCAAGCCCCTATCCCAATCACGAAAGAAGTTCCACGGGTTACCCAGTCTTTTCAGACAGGGATAAAGACACGCTGCTTCCTTCAGTGTAGCGCGCGTGCGGCCCCGGACATCTAAGGGCATCACAGACCTGTTATTGCTCTGTTTCGTGCGGCTAGGAGCCGCTTGTCCCTCTAAGAAGGTTGTAAGGTGCTGGGAACCCCGCACCTATTTAATAGGCTAGAGTCTCGTTCGTTATCGGAATTAACCAGACAAATCGCTCCACCAACTAAGAACGGCCATGCACCACCATCCACCGAATCAAGAAAGAGCTCTCAATCTGTCAATCCTCCCAGTGTCCGGGCCGGGTAAGTTTTCCCGTGTTGAGTCAAATTAAGCCGCAGGCTCCACTCCTGGTGGTGCCCTTCCGTCAATTCCTTTAAGTTTCAGCTTTGCAACCATACTTCCCCCGGAACCCAAATACTTTGGTTTCCCGGAAGCTGCCCGCCGAGTCATTTGAGTAACTCAGGCGGATCGCTGGTTGGCATCGTTTATGGTCAGAACTAGGGCGGTATCTGATCGCCTTCGAACCTCCGACTTTCGTTCTTGATCAATGAAAACATTCTTGGCAAATGCTTTCGCAGTAGTTCGTCTTGCGACGGTCCAAGAATTTCACCTCTAGCGCCGCAATACGAATGCCCCCGTCCGTCCCTCTTAATCATTACCTCGTATTCCAAAAACCAACAGAACAGAAACGAGGTCTTGTTCTATTATTCCATGCAAGTTTATTCAGGCGACTCGCCTGCGTTGAGCACTCTAATTTTTTCAAAGTAAAAGCACCGGCCATCTCGAGGCACACAATGAAGTGCACCAAGAAAGAACCGGCATGATGTTCAGTCCGAGCCGTCGCATCGGGTAGATGCACTACTCGTCTGGAACTGAGATCCAACTACGAGCTTTTTAACCGCAGCAGCTTTAGTATACGCTATTGGAGCTGGAATTACCGCGGCTGCTGGCACCAGACTTGCCCTCCAATTGATCCTCGTTAAAGGATTTAGAGTGTACTCATTTCAATTACGGGGCCTCAAAAGAGTCCCGTATTGTTATTTTTCGTCACTACCTCCCCGTGCCGGGAGTGGGTAATTTGCGCGCCTGCTGCCTTCCTTGGATGTGGTAGCCGTTTCTCAGGCTCCCTCTCCGGAATCGAACCCTGATTCTCCGTTACCCGTAACAACCATGGTAAGCAAGTAACCTACCATCGAAAGTTGATAAGGCAGACACTTGAAAGAAACGTCGCCGGCTCGTGGCCATGCGATCAGCACAAAGTTATCCAGAGTCACCACACAATACGGGCCGAAACCCGATCGATCTTGGTCTAATAAAAGCACCCGTTACCCAAAGGGCTCCAGGCTCACTGCATGTATTAGCTCTAGAATTGCCACAGTTATCCAAGTAGGAAGAAACGATCTAAGGAACCATAACTGATTTAATGAGCCATTCGCGGTTTCGCCTTATTTCGGCATGTACTTAGACATGCATGGCTTAATCTTTGAGACAAGCATATGATTACTGGCAGGATCAACCAGGTAATCGTTCGACTGCGCGTCCGTCCTCGCCCTCGGCGGGCCGGACGCAGTCTGTGTGCGGCGGAGGCCACCTTCAGGCGCCCCAACACGCTTATTTTGCACTCCGAGATGACGGCGTTCGAGCTCGCTACGGCACAACCTTCCCGAAAGACGAGTGGGAGCCGTGCGGCAAGAAGCACGTTCATGCTCGCTCTTTTTCGTTGCATCGACTCGGTCGCGCCGTGCGGGTTGCCCAAGCCCGCTGCACTGTCGGTGGACCGGCCGGAACTAG
Source organism: Rhipicephalus microplus (assembly GCF_043290135.1). NCBI lineage: Eukaryota > Metazoa > Arthropoda > Arachnida > Ixodida > Ixodidae > Rhipicephalus > Rhipicephalus microplus. The sequence continues at coordinate 224,381 of NW_027464759.1, read as the reverse complement.
CAACGGAGCCGAGACTGCAAAGCCGCCAGACGACGGGTCACGCCCGCGTCTTCGGCGCTTTCGCATCTGAATCGCCCGAGGACGACACGGAACACACCTCGATATCGTGGTAAAACGGCACCGTCCGACAACCAGCCCCTAACGCATCAAGCGGATGAGGCTGCAGACGACTGCCGTGGATTCCCCTGGAGCAGACCCGAGGACACGCTTGACGAGGCCGAAGCCCGCCGCATATCAGACACCCGGTCGCTTTCGCGTACGCCGCTCACGAGAACCCCCACATAATAGCAGCGATAAGTACCCAGACCTCCTTGGGCCCTAATACGAGCGTACTCGAGAAAATTTCACCGCGGGTGTGCCCCGAAACGTGTGGCATGTTGAGCGTGCCACAAGTCTACGTCGCTCTCAAACCCGCCGAGGTCGTAGAATTTGCGACCCTACTCACGAAATTCCCACCGAGGATACGGCCGCAAACGTACCGCACCTTGGGTAGGCCACGAGTTTGTGCAACACTACGCTGACGGCACAGCACCGAGGTCGTGCGCGCACGCACGGGAAAATTCCGCCGCGGTTTCTGCCGAAAACGTGAGGCACCACGACTCTCCGCAAGTTCGCGTCGACTGCGAAAGACCGAAGTCGTGAACGACGTGTCCGCTACTCGCCGCCGACACGCTGGACACCAAACGTACAACGACTCGACGGCGTCGTAGAGGCCCACGACGCGGTTTTCCTTAACGACGTCTCGGCGTGGCACCGACAGGTTAGAACGGCCGACCAACGTTCCCTGTCCGCCGTTCGGCTCAGTCGAAGGGCTCGGCGACTTCGGCAACGCTGCGAAGCCGCACGGTGACGCACGCCATGTCCCCATTTTTTTTTTTCTTTCTGCGTCTGCCGGGGTGCCCCTATAATAGCAGCGATAAGCACCCAGACCGCCGTGGGTCGCTCGCCCCGGCTGACGTGGTTTTTCGTACTCCTGCGGCGGTCGCCGTCAAGCACGTCCAAATACGCTACTTTCGTGGGCGCATTCACGCTCTTTCGCTTCGCCGGAGTGCCAGCACTCACTCTGCCAAAAACGGCGAACATCCGAGCGGCGGTTCCCACTTTTGCGTCGGCGTCGCAAACCCCGCCCCGGCAGACGAGGTTTGCCGTACTCGTGCGACGGTGGCCGGCGGGCACGTCGAAAGACGCCGATATCGTGCGCGAATTGGCGCACCTTGGCTTCACCGGAGTGCCGCCACTGACTCCTCCAAAAACGGCGAAGATCCGAGCGGCGCTTCCCACTTTCGCATCGGCGTCCCGAACTCCGCCCCGGCTGACGCGGTTTACCGTACTCGTGCGACGGTCGCCGGCGAGCACGTGGAAAGACGCCGATATCGTGCCCGAATCGGCTCCGTTCGGCTTCGCCGGAGTGCCAGCACTGGCTCGGCGAAAGACGACGAACATCCGAGCGACGGTTCTCACTATTGCGTACGCGTCGCAAACCCCGCCCCGGCAGACGCACTTTGCCGTACTCGTGCGACGGTCGCCGGCGAGCACGTAGAAAGACGCCGATATCGTGCCGGAATCGGCCCCGTTTGGCTTCGCCGGAGTGCCAGCACTCACTCGGCCACAAACGGCGAACATCCGAGCGGCGGTTCCCACTTAGCCGTCGGCGTCCCGAACTCCGCCCCGGCAGACGCGGTTGCCGAGCTCGTGCGACTAGCGACCGCGAAGCCGTCTCGCGACGCCGCTTTCGTGCGCGGCTCCCACTGCGACCTGGGTCACCCGAGGTCGACGAGCAAAAAAGAATGTCGAAAAAAATTTTTTTTTTTTTTTGCGTCTGCCGGGGTGCCCCTATAATAGCAGCGATAAGCACCCAGACCGCCATGGGTCGCTCGCCCCGGCTGACGTGGTTTTTCGTTTTCCTGCGGTGGTCGTCGTCAAGCACGTCCAAACACGCCACTTTCGTGGGCGCATTCGCGCTCTTTCGCTTCGCCGGAGTGCCAGCACTCACTCTGCCAAAAACGGCGAACATCCGAGCGGCGGTTCCCACTTTTGCGTCGGCGTCGCAAACCCCGCCCCGGCAGACGAGGTTTGCCGTACTCGTGCGACGGTGGCCGGCGGGCACGTCGAAAGACGCCGATATCGTGCGCGAATTGGCGCACCTTGGCTTCACCGGAGTGCCGCCACTGACTCCTCCAAAAACGGCGAAGATCCGAGCGGCGCTTCCCACTTTCGCATCGGCGTCCCGAACTCCGCCCCGGCTGACGCGGTTTACCGTACTCGTGCGACGGTCGCCGGCGAGCACGTGGAAAGACGCCGATATCGTGCCCGAATCGGCTCCGTTCGGCTTCGCCGGATTGCCAGCACTGGCTCGGCGAAAGACGACGAACATCCGAGCGACGGTTCTCACTATTGCGTACGCGTCGCAAACCCCGCCCCGGCAGACGCACTTTGCCGTACTCGTGCGACGGTCGCCGGCGAGCACGTAGAAAGACGCCGATATCGTGCCGGAATCGGCCCCGTTTGGCTTCGCCGGAGTGCCAGCACTCACTCGGCCACAAACGGCGAACATCCGAGCGGCGGTTCCCACTTAGCCGTCGGCGTCCCGAACTCCGCCCCGGCAGACGCGGTTGCCGAGCTCGTGCGACTAGCGACCGCGAAGCCGTCTCGCGACGCCGCTTTCGTGCGCGGCTCCCACTGCGACCTGGGTCACCCGAGGTCGACGAGCAAAAAAGAATGTCGAAAAAAAATTTTTTTTTTTTTTTGCGTCTGCCGGGGTGCCCCTATAATAGCAGCGATAAGCACCCAGACCGCCATGGGTCGCTCGCCCCGGCTGACGTGGTTTTTCGTTTTCCTGCGGTGGTCGTCGTCAAGCACGTCCAAACACGCCACTTTCGTGGGCGCATTCGCGCTCTTTCGCTTCGCCGGAGTGCCAGCACTCACTCTGCCAAAAACGGCGAACATCCTAGTGGCGGTTCCCACTTTTGCGTCGGCGTCGCCAACCCCGCCCCGGCATACGCGGTTTGCCGTACTCGTGCGGCGGTGGCCGGCGGGCACGTCGAAAGACACCGATATCGTGCGCGAGTCGATGCTTCTTGGTCTCGCAGGAGGGCCGCCACTCACTCCTGCAAAAACGGCGAAGATCCGAGCGGCGCTTCCCACTTTTTCGTCGGCGTCGCAAACCTCGCCCCGGCAGACGCGCTTTGCCGTACTCGTGCGACGGTCGCCGGCGAGCACGTCGAAATACGCCGATATCGTGCCCGAATCGGCCCCGTTTCGCTTCGCCGGAGTGCCAGCACTCGCTCGGCCAAAGACGACGAACATCCGAGCGACGGTTCCCACTATTGCGTACGCGTCGCGAACCCCGCCCCGGCAGACGCGGTTTGCCGTACTCGTGCGGCGGTGGCCGGCGGGCACGTCGAAAGACGCCGATATCGTGCACGAATTGGCGCTCCTTGGCTTCACCGGAGTGCCAGCACTCACTCGGCCAAAAACGGCGAACATCCGAGCAGCGGTACCCACTTAGCCGTCGGCATCCCGAACTCCGCGCCGGCTGACGCGGTTGCCGAGCTCGTGCGACTAGCGACCGCGAACGCGTCTCGCGACGCCGCTTTCGTGCGCGGCTCCCATTGCGACCTGGGTTACCCGAGCTCGACCAGCAAAAAAGAAGGTCGAAATTTTTTTTTTTTTTCTGCGTCTGCCGGGGTGCCCCTATAATAGCAGCGATAAGCACCCAGACCGCCGTGTGTCGCTCGCCCCGGCTGACGTGGTTTTTCGTACTCCTGCAGCGGTCGCCGTCACGCACGTCCAAATACGCCACTTTCGTGGGCGCATTCGCGCTCTTTCGCGTCGCCGGAGTGCCAGCACTCACTCTGCCAAAAACGGCCAACATCCGAGCGGCGGTTCCCACTTTTGCGTCGGCGTCGTAAACCCCGCCCCGGCAGACGCGGTTTGCCCTACTCGTGCGACGGTCGCCGGCGAGCGCGTCGAAAGACGCCGATATCGTGCGCTAATTGGCGCTCCTTGGCTTCTCCGGAGTGCCGCCACTCACTCCTCCAAAAACGGCGAAGATCCGAGCGGCGTTCTCCACTTTCGCATCGGCGTCCCGAACTCCGCCCGGGCTGACGCGGTTTACCGTACTCGTGCGACGGTCGCCGGCGGGCACGTCGAAAGACGCCGATATCGTGCCGTAATCGGCCCCGTTTGGCTTCGCCCGAGTGCCAGCACTCACTCGGCCAAAAACGGCGAACATCCGAGCAGCGTTTCCCACTTTCGCATCGGCGTCCCGAAGCCCGCCCCGGCAGACGCGGTTTGCCCTACTCGAGCGACGGTCGCCGGCGATCACGTCGAAAGGCGCCGAATTCGTGCACGAATCGATGCTTCTTGGTCTCGCAGGAGGGCCGCCACTCACTCCTGCAAAAACGGCGAAGATCCGAGTTGCGCTTCCCACTTTTTCGTCGGCGTCCCGAACTACGCCCCGGCTGACGCGGTTTACCGTACTCGTGCGACGGTCGCCGGCGGGCACTTCAAAATACGCCGATTTCGTGGGCGCATTCACGCTGTTTCGCTTCCCCGGAGTGCCAACACTCACTCTGCCGAAAGCGGCGATCATCCGAGCGGCGGTTCCCACTTTTGCGTCGGCTTCGCAAACGGCGCCCCGGCAGACGCGCTCGTGCGACGTACTCGTGTGACGGTCGCCGGCGAGCACGTCGAAAGACGCCGATATCGTGCTCGAATCGACCCCGTTTCGCTTCGCCGGAGTGCTGCCAGTCACGGCGCAGAAAACGGCGAACAAGTGTTTTTTTTTTTTTTCCTAGAATTTGTGTTATAGAAGGCACATTTGATATCGGACGATAATTTTCAACTTTATCACGCGCACCGATTTTCGTGTAGAGGTTTGCAAGTTTATGGGAATTTCTCCACTTGGAATAATGCGATTTAGTAGTACTACGAGAACTTCATGGATGTACTCAAGGGTACGGGGCAAGTCAGTTACGTCAACACCTGCAGATTTTTTACACTTCAAACTGAAAATTGTTGGTTGTGAGTCCTCGTGTGATATTAAAGGCCGATTCGCTAACACATAGAACAAAGAAAGAAAGGAAGAAAAAACGCCCGCGCTCGCTCAAGAAACCTGGGTTCGCAACAAGTGGCAACAACAAGCAACCGAGCGAGTGCGCCAAAACCCGTGGCGGCCGAACAAACGCGAAGTCCCAACCGCGTCAGCCGGGGCGGCACGGGACAGGAAAAATCACTTCAGCCGGGGCGGCGGGGCACCGAATAAAGCTCGTCACCTCGTCGCAGGATAAAAGAGGAAACAAAAAGTCTAAACAGCGTCTGCTGGAGCGAATGCGTAATAAAACAACAACAACAACAAAAAAAAAACACCCGCGCTCAAGAAGTCTGCAATCACCACAAAAGGCGACTGTGACCGAGCAGCGTCAGCCGGGGCCGTGCGGAAACGGAAAAACCGCGACTACCGGGGCGTCGAGGCACCGAAAAATCCACTTCAGCCGCGGCGAAAAAAAAACAAAAAGAAAGACGGAGGGGGGGGGGGGGGGACCACGTCTGCCGGGGCGAAGGAAAAAAAAAAAAACGCGTCTGCCGGGGCGAGCCCGGGTGCGGCACCACCGGGAAAACTGTGGCAAACAGACATGGCGATCGAGTGAGTGGGCCGCCAGCCAGGCTCAGCCAAAAAGTGCAAAGTCCGAACTGCGTGAGCCGGGGCGGCAAAAACCACGTCAGCCGGGGCGGCGCAAAAAACCGCGTCTGCCGGGGCGGCACGAAACCGCGTCAGCCGGGGCGGCGCGAAAACTGCGTCAGCCGGGGCGAAAGAAAAAAAAAAAAAACGCGTCTGCCGGGGCGAGCCCGGGTGCGGCACCACCGGGAAAACTGTGGCAAACAGACATGGCGATCGAGTGAGTGGGCCGCCAGCCAGGCACAGCCGAAAAGTGCAAAGTCCGAACCGTGTCAGCCGGGGCGGCAAAAAACCGCGTCAGCCGGGGCGGCGCAAAAAACCGCGTCTGCCGGGGCGGCACGAAACCGCGTCAGCCGGGGCGGCGCGAAAACTGCGTCAGCCGGGGCGAGCCCGGGTGCGGCACCACCGGGAAAACTGTGGCAAACAGACATGGCGATCGAGTGAGTGGGCCGCCAGCCAGGCTCAGCCAAAAAGTGCCAAGTCCGAACTGCGTCAGCCGGGGCGGCAAAAAACCGCGTCAGCCGGGGCGGCGCAAAAAACCGCGTCTGCCGGGGCGGCGCGAAAACCGCGTCTGCCGGGGCGGCGCGAAAACTGCGTCAGCCGGGGCGAAAGAAAAAAAAAACGCGTCTGCCGGGGCGAGCCCGGGTGCGGCACCACCGGGAAAACTGTGGCAAACAGACATGGCGATCGAGTGAGTGGGCCGCCAGCAAGGCTCAGCCAAAAAGTGCTAAGTCCGAACTGCGTCAGCTGGGGCGGCAAAAAACCGCGTCTGCCGGGGCGGCACGAAACCGCGTCAGCCGGGGCGGCGCGAAAACCGCGTCTGCCGGGGCGGCACGAAACCGCGTCAGCCGGGGCGGCGCGAAAACTGCGTCAGCCGGGGCGAGCCCGGGTGCGGCACCACCGGGAAAACTGTGGCAAACAGACATGGCGATCGAGTGAGTGGGCCGCCAGCCAGGCACAGCCGAAAAGTGCTAAGTCCGAACTGCGTCAGCCGGGGCGGCAAAAACCGCGTCAGCCGGGGCGGCGCGAAAACCGCGTCTGCCGGGGCGGCACGAAACCGCGTCAGCCGGGGCGGCGCGAAAACTGCGTCAGCCGGGGCGAGCCCGGGTGCGGCACCACCGGGAAAACTGTGGCTAACAGACATGGCGATCGAGTGAGTGGGCCACCAGCCAGGCTCAGCCAAAAAGTGCTAAGTCCGAAC
>NW_027464759.1:195000-207500 GCF_043290135.1 Rhipicephalus microplus | reverse complement strand
CCCGTTTTTACCGTGGCGTCGCGGTTCACCACGGCGGGCGGGTCGGTCTCCTCCGCATAAAAAGGGGGACCCCCGCTTTTTGTTCCACGAAATCGCACAAGCTTTTTTCGCATCCACGGTTTGCCACCGCACACCAAAATGCCGATCCGGCTGCCTACTTTAGCCAACAGGTGGAGCCAGGCGCGCCGTACTTGCGCGGCACTTCCCACGTCCACCGAAGTCGGTGCCAAGGACCACTTTCGGCGCCGGAGCCGCGTACGAGCCTACTCGAGGCGGAAGAACGAAGCCAGCAAGGGCCTGGCCGCAAGTGCGTTCAATTGTCGGGACGTCCAAGTCCCTCGTTCTTCCGTGCTTCCTCTTTCGGCAAGTCGTTGCGGCACCTTCCCAAAGCGCGCAGACCCGCTAATCGCGACGAGCGCGACGTGGCCGTGCCGCCTTTCCCTCGGCAGCAAGCAAAACGCCTGGCAACGTCGACGCTCCCCTAACCGCGATCTCGCACCGTGTTTCGTGTGGCGAATTCAAAAGCCGGCCGGCGCTGCTGCAACCATTACGGTCGGTACGCATACGCCGCGGAGGGCGGGACGGTCATCGGAGCGTGCGGTTCCTCCATCGAGTACTGCGCACCTCGGCCGTCGCATCGCCGTGCCATGACCGGCCGCGCGTCAACGCGAACCGGTGCCAGCGAGATCCCTCGCCTGCAAGAACCGACCGGCAGCCTCCGTCACCCGAGGACGCGGAGGCGCTTGCCGCGGACGGCGGGACGGTATGCACTGGTGCACAGCGGACCCGTCACATCGCCAGTTCCTTGACCGACCGCCGACGCTTGTGCCGTTCCTCTCGTACTTGGCAGTCGCCGCGCGATTGTCGGGTCTCGTTCTTGCACGCTCGAACGGTCGGGAGGGCACTCGGCTGGCGTTTCGGGAACGCGCAGCCTCGCCTTCTACCGACGTAACCACGACTCGCCGTTCGCGCTCCGCCGCTCCTGTTTACAGTACTAGGCGGTCCCGCAGCGGTCGGGTCGCGCATTTCGAGCGCTTCGAGCCACGGTGCAGTGGCGGGTCGAAAGCCGACCTATGAGTGCGTTGCGCCGTTTGTACCCGCGTCCGCCACCTGGCCGACCGTCCAAGGTCGCGGTGTTGGCGTCCGCTGGGCGCAACAATTTGTCACGGGGTGCCGCTCCACATTCAGGCAGCCCCGTGGGGAAAAGCCGACCCCGCGTCCAAACGGGGTCAGCGGCAGAAAGTGTCGGGCGCAGACGCAGCTGAGGCGCTCACCCTTCACAATCCGTTAATGATCCTTCCGCAGGTTCACCTACGGAAACCTTGTTACGACTTTTACTTCCTCTAAATGATCAAGTTTGGTCATCTTTCCAACAGACCGGCGCAACCGAAAGGCCGCGCCGGACATCGGTCCGAAGACCTCACTAAATCATTCAATCGGTAGTAGCGACGGGCGGTGTGTACAAAGGGCAGGGACGTAATCAACGCGAGCTTATGACTCGCGCTTACTGGGAATTCCTCGTTCAAGGGGAACAATTGCAAGCCCCTATCCCAATCACGAAAGAAGTTCCACGGGTTACCCAGTCTTTTCAGACAGGGATAAAGACACGCTGCTTCCTTCAGTGTAGCGCGCGTGCGGCCCCGGACATCTAAGGGCATCACAGACCTGTTATTGCTCTGTTTCGTGCGGCTAGGAGCCGCTTGTCCCTCTAAGAAGGTTGTAAGGTGCTGGGAACCCCGCACCTATTTAATAGGCTAGAGTCTCGTTCGTTATCGGAATTAACCAGACAAATCGCTCCACCAACTAAGAACGGCCATGCACCACCATCCACCGAATCAAGAAAGAGCTCTCAATCTGTCAATCCTCCCAGTGTCCGGGCCGGGTAAGTTTTCCCGTGTTGAGTCAAATTAAGCCGCAGGCTCCACTCCTGGTGGTGCCCTTCCGTCAATTCCTTTAAGTTTCAGCTTTGCAACCATACTTCCCCCGGAACCCAAATACTTTGGTTTCCCGGAAGCTGCCCGCCGAGTCATTTGAGTAACTCAGGCGGATCGCTGGTTGGCATCGTTTATGGTCAGAACTAGGGCGGTATCTGATCGCCTTCGAACCTCTGACTTTCGTTCTTGATCAATGAAAACATTCTTGGCAAATGCTTTCGCAGTAGTTCGTCTTGCGACGGTCCAAGAATTTCACCTCTAGCGCCGCAATACGAATGCCCCCGTCCGTCCCTCTTAATCATTACCTCGTATTCCAAAAACCAACAGAACAGAAACGAGGTCTTGTTCTATTATTCCATGCAAGTTTATTCAGGCGACTCGCCTGCGTTGAGCACTCTAATTTTTTCAAAGTAAAAGCACCGGCCATCTCGAGGCACACAATGAAGTGCACCAAGAAAGAACCGGCATGATGTTCAGTCCGAGCCGTCGCATCGGGTAGATGCACTACTCGTCTGGAACTGAGATCCAACTACGAGCTTTTTAACCGCAGCAGCTTTAGTATACGCTATTGGAGCTGGAATTACCGCGGCTGCTGGCACCAGACTTGCCCTCCAATTGATCCTCGTTAAAGGATTTAGAGTGTACTCATTTCAATTACGGGGCCTCAAAAGAGTCCCGTATTGTTATTTTTCGTCACTACCTCCCCGTGCCGGGAGTGGGTAATTTGCGCGCCTGCTGCCTTCCTTGGATGTGGTAGCCGTTTCTCAGGCTCCCTCTCCGGAATCGAACCCTGATTCTCCGTTACCCGTAACAACCATGGTAAGCAAGTAACCTACCATCGAAAGTTGATAAGGCAGACACTTGAAAGAAACGTCGCCGGCTCGTGGCCATGCGATCAGCACAAAGTTATCCAGAGTCACCACACAATACGGGCCGAAACCCGATCGATCTTGGTCTAATAAAAGCACCCGTTACCCAAAGGGCTCCAGGCTCACTGCATGTATTAGCTCTAGAATTGCCACAGTTATCCAAGTAGGAAGAAACGATCTAAGGAACCATAACTGATTTAATGAGCCATTCGCGGTTTCGCCTTATTTCGGCATGTACTTAGACATGCATGGCTTAATCTTTGAGACAAGCATATGATTACTGGCAGGATCAACCAGGTAATCGTTCGACTGCGCGTCCGTCCTCGCCCTCGGCGGGCCGGACGCAGTCTGTGTGCGGCGGAGGCCACCTTCAGGCGCCCCAACACGCTTATTTTGCACTCCGAGATGACGGCGTTCGAGCTCGCTACGGCACAACCTTCCCGAAAGACGAGTGGGAGCCGTGCGGCAAGAAGCACGTTCATGCTCGCTCTTTTTCGTTGCATCGACTCGGTCGCGCCGTGCGGGTTGCCCAAGCCCGCTGCACTGTCGGTGGACCGGCCGGAACTAGCAACGGAGCCGAGACTGCAAAGCCGCCAGACGACGGGTCACGCCCGCGTCTTCGGCGCTTTCGCATCTGAATCGCCCGAGGACGACACGGAACACACCTCGATATCGTGGTAAAACGGCACCGTCCGACAACCAGCCCCTAACGCATCAAGCGGATGAGGCTGCAGACGACTGCCGTGGATTCCCCTGGAGCAGACCCGAGGACACGCTTGACGAGGCCGAAGCCCGCCGCATATCAGACACCCGGTCGCTTTCGCGTACGCCGCTCACGAGAACCCCCACATAATAGCAGCGATAAGTACCCAGACCTCCTTGGGCCCTAATACGAGCGTACTCGAGAAAATTTCACCGCGGGTGTGCCCCGAAACGTGTGGCATGTTGAGCGTGCCACAAGTCTACGTCGCTCTCAAACCCGCCGAGGTCGTAGAATTTGCGACCCTACTCACGAAATTCCCACCGAGGATACGGCCGCAAACGTACCGCACCTTGGGTAGGCCACGAGTTTGTGCAACACTACGCTGACGGCACAGCACCGAGGTCGTGCGCGCACGCACGGGAAAATTCCGCCGCGGTTTCTGCCGAAAACGTGAGGCACCACGACTCTCCGCAAGTTCGCGTCGACTGCGAAAGACCGAAGTCGTGAACGACGTGTCCGCTACTCGCCGCCGACACGCTGGACACCAAACGTACAACGACTCGACGGCGTCGTAGAGGCCCACGACGCGGTTTTCCTTAACGACGTCTCGGCGTGGCACCGACAGGTTAGAACGGCCGACCAACGTTCCCTGTCCGCCGTTCGGCTCAGTCGAAGGGCTCGGCGACTTCGGCAACGCTGCGAAGCCGCACGGTGACGCACGCCATGTCCCCATTTTTTTTTTCTTTCTGCGTCTGCCGGGGTGCCCCTATAATAGCAGCGATAAGCACCCAGACCGCCGTGGGTCGCTCGCCCCGGCTGACGTGGTTTTTCGTACTCCTGCGGCGGTCGCCGTCAAGCACGTCCAAATACGCTACTTTCGTGGGCGCATTCACGCTCTTTCGCTTCGCCGGAGTGCCAGCACTCACTCTGCCAAAAACGGCGAACAGCCGAGCGGCGGTTCCCACTTTTGCGTCGGCGTCGCAAACCCCGCCCCGGCAGACGAGGTTTGCCGTACTCGTGCGACGGTGGCCGGCGGGCACGTCGAAAGACGCCGATATCGTGCGCGAATTGGCGCACCTTGGCTTCACCGGAGTGCCGCCACTGACTCCTCCAAAAACGGCGAAGATCCGAGCGGCGCTTCCCACTTTCGCATCGGCGTCCCGAACTCCGCCCCGGCTGACGCGGTTTACCGTACTCGTGCGACGGTCGCCGGCGAGCACGTGGAAAGACGCCGATATCGTGCCCGAATCGGCTCCGTTCGGCTTCGCCGGAGTGCCAGCACTGGCTCGGCGAAAGACGACGAACATCCGAGCGACGGTTCTCACTATTGCGTACGCGTCGCAAACCCCGCCCCGGCAGACGCACTTTGCCGTACTCGTGCGACGGTCGCCGGCGAGCACGTAGAAAGACGCCGATATCGTGCCGGAATCGGCCCCGTTTGGCTTCGCCGGAGTGCCAGCACTCACTCGGCCACAAACGGCGAACATCCGAGCGGCGGTTCCCACTTAGCCGTCGGCGTCCCGAACTCCGCCCCGGCAGACGCGGTTGCCGAGCTCGTGCGACTAGCGACCGCGAAGCCGTCTCGCGACGCCGCTTTCGTGCGCGGCTCCCACTGCGACCTGGGTCACCCGAGGTCGACGAGCAAAAAAGAATGTCGAAAAAAAATTTTTTTTTTTTTTGCGTCTGCCGGGGTGCCCCTATAATAGCAGCGATAAGCACCCAGACCGCCATGGGTCGCTCGCCCCGGCTGACGTGGTTTTTCGTTTTCCTGCGGTGGTCGTCGTCAAGCACGTCCAAACACGCCACTTTCGTGGGCGCATTCGCGCTCTTTCGCTTCGCCGGAGTGCCAGCACTCACTCTGCCAAAAACGGCGAACATCCGAGCGGCGGTTCCCACTTTTGCGTCGGCGTCGCAAACCCCGCCCCGGCAGACGAGGTTTGCCGTACTCGTGCGACGGTGGCCGGCGGGCACGTCGAAAGACGCCGATATCGTGCGCGAATTGGCGCACCTTGGCTTCACCGGAGTGCCGCCACTGACTCCTCCAAAAACGGCGAAGATCCGAGCGGCGCTTCCCACTTTCGCATCGGCGTCCCGAACTCCGCCCCGGCTGACGCGGTTTACCGTACTCGTGCGACGGTCGCCGGCGAGCACGTGGAAAGACGCCGATATCGTGCCCGAATCGGCTCCGTTCGGCTTCGCCGGATTGCCAGCACTGGCTCGGCGAAAGACGACGAACATCCGAGCGACGGTTCTCACTATTGCGTACGCGTCGCAAACCCCGCCCCGGCAGACGCACTTTGCCGTACTCGTGCGACGGTCGCCGGCGAGCACGTAGAAAGACGCCGATATCGTGCCGGAATCGGCCCCGTTTGGCTTCGCCGGAGTGCCAGCACTCACTCGGCCACAAACGGCGAACATCCGAGCGGCGGTTCCCACTTAGCCGTCGGCGTCCCGAACTCCGCCCCGGCAGACGCGGTTGCCGAGCTCGTGCGACTAGCGACCGCGAAGCCGTCTCGCGACGCCGCTTTCGTGCGCGGCTCCCACTGCGACCTGGGTCACCCGAGGTCGACGAGCAAAAAAGAATGTCGAAAAAAAATTTTTTTTTTTTTTTGCGTCTGCCGGGGTGCCCCTATAATAGCAGCGATAAGCACCCAGACCGCCATGGGTCGCTCGCCCCGGCTGACGTGGTTTTTCGTTTTCCTGCGGTGGTCGTCGTCAAGCACGTCCAAACACGCCACTTTCGTGGGCGCATTCGCGCTCTTTCGCTTCGCCGGAGTGCCAGCACTCACTCTGCCAAAAACGGCGAACATCCTAGTGGCGGTTCCCACTTTTGCGTCGGCGTCGCCAACCCCGCCCCGGCATACGCGGTTTGCCGTACTCGTGCGGCGGTGGCCGGCGGGCACGTCGAAAGACACCGATATCGTGCGCGAGTCGATGCTTCTTGGTCTCGCAGGAGGGCCGCCACTCACTCCTGCAAAAACGGCGAAGATCCGAGCGGCGCTTCCCACTTTTTCGTCGGCGTCGCAAACCTCGCCCCGGCAGACGCGCTTTGCCGTACTCGTGCGACGGTCGCCGGCGAGCACGTCGAAATACGCCGATATCGTGCCCGAATCGGCCCCGTTTCGCTTCGCCGGAGTGCCAGCACTCGCTCGGCCAAAGACGACGAACATCCGAGCGACGGTTCCCACTATTGCGTACGCGTCGCGAACCCCGCCCCGGCAGACGCGGTTTGCCGTACTCGTGCGGCGGTGGCCGGCGGGCACGTCGAAAGACGCCGATATCGTGCACGAATTGGCGCTCCTTGGCTTCACCGGAGTGCCAGCACTCACTCGGCCAAAAACGGCGAACATCCGAGCAGCGGTACCCACTTAGCCGTCGGCATCCCGAACTCCGCGCCGGCTGACGCGGTTGCCGAGCTCGTGCGACTAGCGACCGCGAACGCGTCTCGCGACGCCGCTTTCGTGCGCGGCTCCCATTGCGACCTGGGTTACCCGAGCTCGACCAGCAAAAAAGAAGGTCGAAAATTTTTTTTTTTTTTTCTGCGTCTGCCGGGGTGCCCCTATAATAGCAGCGATAAGCACCCAGACCGCCGTGTGTCGCTCGCCCCGGCTGACGTGGTTTTTCGTACTCCTGCAGCGGTCGCCGTCACGCACGTCCAAATACGCCACTTTCGTGGGCGCATTCGCGCTCTTTCGCGTCGCCGGAGTGCCAGCACTCACTCTGCCAAAAACGGCCAACATCCGAGCGGCGGTTCCCACTTTTGCGTCGGCGTCGTAAACCCCGCCCCGGCAGACGCGGTTTGCCCTACTCGTGCGACGGTCGCCGGCGAGCGCGTCGAAAGACGCCGATATCGTGCGCTAATTGGCGCTCCTTGGCTTCTCCGGAGTGCCGCCACTCACTCCTCCAAAAACGGCGAAGATCCGAGCGGCGTTCTCCACTTTCGCATCGGCGTCCCGAACTCCGCCCGGGCTGACGCGGTTTACCGTACTCGTGCGACGGTCGCCGGCGGGCACGTCGAAAGACGCCGATATCGTGCCGTAATCGGCCCCGTTTGGCTTCGCCCGAGTGCCAGCACTCACTCGGCCAAAAACGGCGAACATCCGAGCAGCGTTTCCCACTTTCGCATCGGCGTCCCGAAGCCCGCCCCGGCAGACGCGGTTTGCCCTACTCGAGCGACGGTCGCCGGCGATCACGTCGAAAGGCGCCGAATTCGTGCACGAATCGATGCTTCTTGGTCTCGCAGGAGGGCCGCCACTCACTCCTGCAAAAACGGCGAAGATCCGAGTTGCGCTTCCCACTTTTTCGTCGGCGTCCCGAACTACGCCCCGGCTGACGCGGTTTACCGTACTCGTGCGACGGTCGCCGGCGGGCACTTCAAAATACGCCGATTTCGTGGGCGCATTCACGCTGTTTCGCTTCCCCGGAGTGCCAACACTCACTCTGCCGAAAGCGGCGATCATCCGAGCGGCGGTTCCCACTTTTGCGTCGGCTTCGCAAACGGCGCCCCGGCAGACGCGCTCGTGCGACGTACTCGTGCGACGGTCGCCGGCGAGCACGTCGAAAGACGCCGATATCGTGCTCGAATCGACCCCGTTTCGCTTCGCCGGAGTGCTGCCAGTCACGGCGCAGAAAACGGCGAACAAGTGTTTTTTTTTTTTTTTCCTAGAATTTGTGTTATAGAAGGCACATTTGATATCGGACGATAATTTTCAACTTTATCACGCGCACCGATTTTCGTGTAGAGGTTTGCAAGTTTATGGGAATTTCTCCACTTGGAATAATGCGATTTAGTAGTACTACGAGAACTTCATGGATGTACTCAAGGGTACGGGGCAAGTCAGTTACGTCAACACCTGCAGATTTTTTACACTTCAAACTGAAAATTGTTGGTTGTGAGTCCTCGTGTGATATTAAAGGCCGATTCGCTAACACATAGAACAAAGAAAGAAAGGAAGAAAAAACGCCCGCGCTCGCTCAAGAAACCTGGGTTCGCAACAAGTGGCAACAACAAGCAACCGAGCGAGTGCGCCAAAACCCGTGGCGGCCGAACAAACGCGAAGTCCCAACCGCGTCAGCCGGGGCGGCACGGGACAGGAAAAATCACTTCAGCCGGGGCGGCGGGGCACCGAATAAACCTCGTCACCTCGTCGCAGGATAAAAGAGGAAACAAAAAGTCTAAACAGCGTCTGCTGGAGCGAATGCGTAATAAAACAACAACAACAACAAAAAAAAAACACCCGCGCTCAAGAAGTCTGCAATCACCACAAAAGGCGACTGTGACCGAGCAGCGTCAGCCGGGGCCGTGCGGAAACGGAAAAACCGCGACTACCGGGGCGTCGAGGCACCGAAAAATCCACTTCAGCCGCGGCGAAAAAAAAAACAAAAAGAAAGACGGAGGGGGGGGGGGGGGGGAACCACGTCTGCCGGGGCGAAGGAAAAAAAAAACGCGTCTGCCGGGGCGAGCCCGGGTGCGGCACCACCGGGAAAACTGTGGCAAACAGACATGGCGATCGAGTGAGTGGGCCGCCAGCCAGGCTCAGCCAAAAAGTGCAAAGTCCGAACTGCGTCAGCCGGGGCGGCAAAAACCACGTCAGCCGGGGCGGCGCAAAAAACCGCGTCTGCCGGGGCGGCACGAAACCGCGTCAGCCGGGGCGGCGCGAAAACTGCGTCAGCCGGGGCGAAAGAAAAAAAAAAAAAAAACGCGTCTGCCGGGGCGAGCCCGGGTGCGGCACCACCGGGAAAACTGTGGCAAACAGACATGGCGATCGAGTGAGTGGGCCGCCAGCCAGGCACAGCCGAAAAGTGCAAAGTCCGAACCGTGTCAGCCGGGGCGGCAAAAAACCGCGTCAGCCGGGGCGGCGCAAAAAACCGCGTCTGCCGGGGCGGCACGAAACCGCGTCAGCCGGGGCGGCGCGAAAACTGCGTCAGCCGGGGCGAGCCCGGGTGCGGCACCACCGGGAAAACTGTGGCAAACAGACATGGCGATCGAGTGAGTGGGCCGCCAGCCAGGCTCAGCCAAAAAGTGCCAAGTCCGAACTGCGTCAGCCGGGGCGGCAAAAAACCGCGTCAGCCGGGGCGGCGCAAAAAACCGCGTCTGCCGGGGCGGCGCGAAAACCGCGTCTGCCGGGGCGGCGCGAAAACTGCGTCAGCCGGGGCGAAAGAAAAAAAAAACGCGTCTGCCGGGGCGAGCCCGGGTGCGGCACCACCGGGAAAACTGTGGCAAACAGACATGGCGATCGAGTGAGTGGGCCGCCAGCAAGGCTCAGCCAAAAAGTGCTAAGTCCGAACTGCGTCAGCTGGGGCGGCAAAAAACCGCGTCTGCCGGGGCGGCACGAAACCGCGTCAGCCGGGGCGGCGCGAAAACCGCGTCTGCCGGGGCGGCACGAAACCGCGTCAGCCGGGGCGGCGCGAAAACTGCGTCAGCCGGGGCGAGCCCGGGTGCGGCACCACCGGGAAAACTGTGGCAAACAGACATGGCGATCGAGTGAGTGGGCCGCCAGCCAGGCACAGCCGAAAAGTGCTAAGTCCGAACTGCGTCAGCCGGGGCGGCAAAAACCGCGTCAGCCGGGGCGGCGCGAAAACCGCGTCTGCCGGGGCGGCACGAAACCGCGTCAGCCGGGGCGGCGCGAAAACTGCGTCAGCCGGGGCGAGCCCGGGTGCGGCACCACCGGGAAAACTGTGGCTAACAGACATGGCGATCGAGTGAGTGGGCCACCAGCCAGGCTCAGCCAAAAAGTGCTAAGTCCGAACTGCGTCAGCCGGGGCGGCAAAAACCGCGTCAGCCGGGGCGGCGCAAAAAACCGCGTCTGCCGGGGCGGCACGAAACCGCGTCAGCCGGGGCGGCGCGAAAACTGCGTCAGCCGGGGCGAAAGAAAAAAAAAAAACGCGTCTGCCGGGGCGAGCCCGGGTGCGGCACCACCGGGAAAACTGTGGCAAACAGACATGGCGATCGAGTGAGTGGGCCGCCAGCCAGGCACAGCCGAAAAGTGCCAAGTCCGAACTGCGTCAGCCGGGGCGGCAAAAAACCGCGTCAGCCGGGGCGGCGCAAAAAACCGCGTCTGCCGGGGCGGCACGAAACCGCGTCAGCCGGGGCGGCGCGAAAACTGCGTCAGCCGGGGCGAGCCCGGGTGCGGCACCACCGGGAAAACTGTGGCAAACAGACATGGCGATCGAGTGAGTGGGCCGCCAGCCAGGCTCAGCCAAAAAGTGCCAAGTCCGAACTGCGTCAGCCGGGGCGGCAAAAAACCGCGTCAGCCGGGGCGGCGCAAAAAACCGCGTCTGCCGGGGCGGCGCGAAAACCGCGTCTGCCGGGGCGGCGCGAAAACTGCGTCAGCCGGGGCGAAAGAAAAAAAAAAACGCGTCTGCCGGGGCGAGCCCGGGTGCGGCACCACCGGGAAAACTGTGGCAAACAGACATGGCGATCGAGTGAGTGGGCCGCCAGCAAGGCTCAGCCAAAAAGTGCCAAGTCCGAACTGCGTCAGCCGGGGCGGCAAAAAACCGCGTCTGCCGGGGCGGCACGAAACCGCGTCAGCCGGGGCGGCGCGAAAACCGCGTCTGCCGGGGCGGCACGAAACCGCGTCAGCCGGGGCGGCGCGAAAACTGCGTCAGCCGGGGCGAGCCCGGGTGCGGCACCACCGGGAAAACTGTGGCAAACAGACATGGCGATCGAGTGAGTGGGCCGCCAGCCAGGCACAGCCGAAAAGTGCTAAGTCCGAACTGCGTCAGCCGGGGCGGCAAAAACCGCGTCAGCCGGGGCGGCGCAAAAACCGCGTCTGCCGGGGCGAATGCAAAAAAAACAAAGAAAAAAGCTCGCGCTTAATCAAAAGAAAACAAAGAAAAAAGCTTGCGCTTAATCAAAAGAAAACAAACAAAAAAAGTTCGCGCTTAAGCCTGGCGGTGGAACCACCGGGGCAAACAGACCTGGCGATCGAGTGAGTGGGCCGCCAGCCGGGGTGAGCCAAAAAGTGCAAAGTCGGAACCGCGTCAGCCGGGGCGGCGCGAAAACCGCGTCAGCCGGGGCGGCGCAAAAACTGCGTCAGCCGGGGCGGCACGGAAAAACGAAAACCGCGTCAGCCGGGGCGGCACGGAAAAACGAAAACCGCGTCAGCCGGGGCGACATCAAAATGAGGAAAAAAAAAAAACTGCCTTAAAACACCTGCGTACACTTTCATGCGTTTGGGCATATCTCTCTGTAACACGCGCGCCCCTCGTTACGCGCGGCACTCTGTTTTCTCCGACACCCATATTTCGGCGGCATGTGGCACGCGCGCCCGTCCCTACGCACGGCACACCGCAGTGCTTTCTCGATATTTTTCTTTTCCTCCAACACCGTCATCTATAGGCTTTTAGTGACCTGTTGCTCGTGGCAAAAGTTCGCTAGCTCTGACACCTCTTGCATGCGCACCGTTTTTGCGCACGGTGCTATGCCGCAAAGCACGGCAGTCGCATGCGTTTCTCTCAGGCACCTCTTTTTTGACACAACGCTGTGGTGCTTAGAAACACACCCGCCGCTTTTGCGCACAGAACTCCACCGTACAGCACGGTAGTCACGTTTGTTCCACACGAACAGCAGTGTGCATCGTGCTACGACACTTTGAAAGCTTTTTCTTCCGAGTCTCGACCGCGCTGTTCTTTTCGTACTTGGCGCGGTTTTGGGACCAGCTTTGTTTTAAACCCCTACTGCGCGCCGTTCCTTTCGTACTTGGCGCGGTTCAGGGTTTGTTTCGAGCCCTTAGCCGCGCTGTTCCCTCCGTACTTGGCGCGGTTTAGGGTCGAGCTTTGTCTCGAGCCCTCTCCGCGCCGTTCCTTCCGTACTTGGCGCGGTTTAGGGTTTGTTTCGAGCCCTTAGCCGCGCTGTTCCCTCCGTACTTGGCGCGGTTTAGGGTTTGTTTCGAGCCCTTAGCCGCGCTGTTCCCTCCGTACTTGGCGCGGTTTAGGGTCGAGCTTTGTCTCGAGCCCTCTCCGCGCCGTTCCTTCCGTACTTGGCGCGGTTTA
>NW_027464759.1:177500-190000 GCF_043290135.1 Rhipicephalus microplus | reverse complement strand
GCAGTTGCGTGATAAACGACCGTGTCGAAAGCCCAAACACCGCCGAGGCCAGTCGCCGCCGCCGCAAGGGCAGCCACGCAGCCTGGCGAGAGGCATCGTCTCGTGTAGCGTCGCCCCCGCCCCAACTGGAGTGGCCCAGTTTTTTGAACGGGACGGGAACTGCGAAGCACTTAGACCGACGGCGGACTACGACGAGAACGCCTTAAGCTTCGCCAACGTTTCGCCAACTCGTGCGGGAGACTTTTTCCGCTTCGCGGCAAGTCGTCGCGCCGTGCTCTCCGCATCAACCGCGTACGCAGCGAACCGCAAACGTCGGGCGCAGCCTCCTCACCTCCCTGCGCTTTGCGCGCGAACGTTCCCTGTTCGCGCGGCAAAGCCTGGAGGAGGCACGGCCCCGCAGCGTGTTCGAGCGCCCGGTCTACGGGACACCCTGCTTACTTCGAGGGCAACAAGCGCAACGCAAGGCTGCGATCTCGCGCACTTTGCGCACGGCTGGAGAAGCTTTGCTGGCCGGCTTTCGCTCCTCGTGTTTACCGTGCGTTAAAGTTGCGCGTCCGTGGCTCTCGCAGCTCTTGCGCGCCCGGTCGCAGAGAGGAGTACGCAACCTCGACCGCACTTTCCCTGCAGGCTTCCTTCCGACTCGAAGTCCTGCGGCGGTCTCAACGAGGTGCCACATCCTCAATGCAGTCGGTCGCCCCCGTTTCGGTTGGGCTCTGGCACGACGGTCGCCACCGTCTCGCCCTTGAGTGGCCGCTGTTGGCGCTCGCTGTGAGGTGTTCAGCGTGCTGTCCGTGTTGCCGACGCGGTCAAAACGAGTCGACGGCTCACGTTCCCTTGTGCGCCGAAGGCTCTCTTGATATGTGATCCGACCCTCAGACAGACGAAGCCAAGGGAAGACCCAAGGCCGCAATGTGCGTTCAAAGAATCAGTGCTCAGTGTGTCCTGCAATTCACACCAAGTCTCGCAGCTGGCTGCGTTCTTCATCGACCCGAGAACCGAGTGATCCACCGCTTAGAGTCGTGAAAAAGTGTTTGTTCAATTCCGTACAGTCAAAACCAAACGTTTCTGGCACTCGGCCAAACAGTGGCCAAGAAGGGCGCTTTTCAGCGCACGCTTGGACTCCAAAACTCTGCCGCGCCTTTTTCGGCTGCCGCAAATCGAGCAAACGGTGTGTTTCGGACGGCGTTTCGCTTCCGCTACTTGCGAGTGCTTTCGTGGTCCACCCCTCTATAAATACTCGGGAGGCGTCGAAGCCGGTTCTCCAAGCCGGACCCGTAGGTATCGTTGTGTGCTCGCTCTCATTGGCCCGCCTAACCAGAAAATGCCTGCGGTACACCCATTTGGATAAGAGTGCACGCAGATGCGGGCCTCGACGGCTACACATTTCCTCGGGCGGCCGCCTCCCGGCCTCCGTGGAGCGCGGGATGCACGGTCCCATCGACAAGCCTCTCCCGTTTTTACCGTGGCGTCGCGGTTCACCACGGCGGGCGGGTCGGTCTCCTCCGCATAAAAAGGGGGACCCCCGCTTTTTGTTCCACGAAATCGCACAAGCTTTTTTCGCATCCACGGTTTGCCACCGCACACCAAAATGCCGATCCGGCTGCCTACTTTAGCCAACAGGTGGAGCCAGGCGCGCCGTACTTGCGCGGCACTTCCCACGTCCACCGAAGTCGGTGCCAAGGACCACTTTCGGCGCCGGAGCCGCGTACGAGCCTACTCGAGGCGGAAGAACGAAGCCAGCAAGGGCCTGGCCGCAAGTGCGTTCAATTGTCGGGACGTCCAAGTCCCTCGTTCTTCCGTGCTTCCTCTTTCGGCAAGTCGTTGCGGCACCTTCCCAAAGCGCGCAGACCCGCTAATCGCGACGAGCGCGACGTGGCCGTGCCGCCTTTCCCTCGGCAGCAAGCAAAACGCCTGGCAACGTCGACGCTCCCCTAACCGCGATCTCGCACCGTGTTTCGTGTGGCGAATTCAAAAGCCGGCCGGCGCTGCTGCAACCATTACGGTCGGTACGCATACGCCGCGGAGGGCGGGACGGTCATCGGAGCGTGCGGTTCCTCCATCGAGTACTGCGCACCTCGGCCGTCGCATCGCCGTGCCATGACCGGCCGCGCGTCAACGCGAACCGGTGCCAGCGAGATCCCTCGCCTGCAAGAACCGACCGGCAGCCTCCGTCACCCGAGGACGCGGAGGCGCTTGCCGCGGACGGCGGGACGGTATGCACTGGTGCACAGCGGACCCGTCACATCGCCAGTTCCTTGACCGACCGCCGACGCTTGTGCCGTTCCTCTCGTACTTGGCAGTCGCCGCGCGATTGTCGGGTCTCGTTCTTGCACGCTCGAACGGTCGGGAGGGCACTCGGCTGGCGTTTCGGGAACGCGCAGCCTCGCCTTCTACCGACGTAACCACGACTCGCCGTTCGCGCTCCGCCGCTCCTGTTTACAGTACTAGGCGGTCCCGCAGCGGTCGGGTCGCGCATTTCGAGCGCTTCGAGCCACGGTGCAGTGGCGGGTCGAAAGCCGACCTATGAGTGCGTTGCGCCGTTTGTACCCGCGTCCGCCACCTGGCCGACCGTCCAAGGTCGCGGTGTTGGCGTCCGCTGGGCGCAACAATTTGTCACGGGGTGCCGCTCCACATTCAGGCAGCCCCGTGGGGAAAAGCCGACCCCGCGTCCAAACGGGGTCAGCGGCAGAAAGTGTCGGGCGCAGACGCAGCTGAGGCGCTCACCCTTCACAATCCGTTAATGATCCTTCCGCAGGTTCACCTACGGAAACCTTGTTACGACTTTTACTTCCTCTAAATGATCAAGTTTGGTCATCTTTCCAACAGACCGGCGCAACCGAAAGGCCGCGCCGGACATCGGTCCGAAGACCTCACTAAATCATTCAATCGGTAGTAGCGACGGGCGGTGTGTACAAAGGGCAGGGACGTAATCAACGCGAGCTTATGACTCGCGCTTACTGGGAATTCCTCGTTCAAGGGGAACAATTGCAAGCCCCTATCCCAATCACGAAAGAAGTTCCACGGGTTACCCAGTCTTTTCAGACAGGGATAAAGACACGCTGCTTCCTTCAGTGTAGCGCGCGTGCGGCCCCGGACATCTAAGGGCATCACAGACCTGTTATTGCTCTGTTTCGTGCGGCTAGGAGCCGCTTGTCCCTCTAAGAAGGTTGTAAGGTGCTGGGAACCCCGCACCTATTTAATAGGCTAGAGTCTCGTTCGTTATCGGAATTAACCAGACAAATCGCTCCACCAACTAAGAACGGCCATGCACCACCATCCACCGAATCAAGAAAGAGCTCTCAATCTGTCAATCCTCCCAGTGTCCGGGCCGGGTAAGTTTTCCCGTGTTGAGTCAAATTAAGCCGCAGGCTCCACTCCTGGTGGTGCCCTTCCGTCAATTCCTTTAAGTTTCAGCTTTGCAACCATACTTCCCCCGGAACCCAAATACTTTGGTTTCCCGGAAGCTGCCCGCCGAGTCATTTGAGTAACTCAGGCGGATCGCTGGTTGGCATCGTTTATGGTCAGAACTAGGGCGGTATCTGATCGCCTTCGAACCTCTGACTTTCGTTCTTGATCAATGAAAACATTCTTGGCAAATGCTTTCGCAGTAGTTCGTCTTGCGACGGTCCAAGAATTTCACCTCTAGCGCCGCAATACGAATGCCCCCGTCCGTCCCTCTTAATCATTACCTCGTATTCCAAAAACCAACAGAACAGAAACGAGGTCTTGTTCTATTATTCCATGCAAGTTTATTCAGGCGACTCGCCTGCGTCGAGCACTCTAATTTTTTCAAAGTAAAAGCACCGGCCATCTCGAGGCACACAATGAAGTGCACCAAGAAAGAACCGGCATGATGTTCAGTCCGAGCCGTCGCATCGGGTAGATGCACTACTCGTCTGGAACTGAGATCCAACTACGAGCTTTTTAACCGCAGCAGCTTTAGTATACGCTATTGGAGCTGGAATTACCGCGGCTGCTGGCACCAGACTTGCCCTCCAATTGATCCTCGTTAAAGGATTTAGAGTGTACTCATTTCAATTACGGGGCCTCAAAAGAGTCCCGTATTGTTATTTTTCGTCACTACCTCCCCGTGCCGGGAGTGGGTAATTTGCGCGCCTGCTGCCTTCCTTGGATGTGGTAGCCGTTTCTCAGGCTCCCTCTCCGGAATCGAACCCTGATTCTCCGTTACCCGTAACAACCATGGTAAGCAAGTAACCTACCATCGAAAGTTGATAAGGCAGACACTTGAAAGAAACGTCGCCGGCTCGTGGCCATGCGATCAGCACAAAGTTATCCAGAGTCACCACACAATACGGGCCGAAACCCGATCGATCTTGGTCTAATAAAAGCACCCGTTACCCAAAGGGCTCCAGGCTCACTGCATGTATTAGCTCTAGAATTGCCACAGTTATCCAAGTAGGAAGAAACGATCTAAGGAACCATAACTGATTTAATGAGCCATTCGCGGTTTCGCCTTATTTCGGCATGTACTTAGACATGCATGGCTTAATCTTTGAGACAAGCATATGATTACTGGCAGGATCAACCAGGTAATCGTTCGACTGCGCGTCCGTCCTCGCCCTCGGCGGGCCGGACGCAGTCTGTGTGCGGCGGAGGCCACCTTCAGGCGCCCCAACACGCTTATTTTGCACTCCGAGATGACGGCGTTCGAGCTCGCTACGGCACAACCTTCCCGAAAGACGAGTGGGAGCCGTGCGGCAAGAAGCACGTTCATGCTCGCTCTTTTTCGTTGCATCGACTCGGTCGCGCCGTGCGGGTTGCCCAAGCCCGCTGCACTGTCGGTGGACCGGCCGGAACTAGCAACGGAGCCGAGACTGCAAAGCCGCCAGACGACGGGTCACGCCCGCGTCTTCGGCGCTTTCGCATCTGAATCGCCCGAGGACGACACGGAACACACCTCGATATCGTGGTAAAACGGCACCGTCCGACAACCAGCCCCTAACGCATCAAGCGGATGAGGCTGCAGACGACTGCCGTGGATTCCCCTGGAGCAGACCCGAGGACACGCTTGACGAGGCCGAAGCCCGCCGCATATCAGACACCCGGTCGCTTTCGCGTACGCCGCTCACGAGAACCCCCACATAATAGCAGCGATAAGTACCCAGACCTCCTTGGGCCCTAATACGAGCGTACTCGAGAAAATTTCACCGCGGGTGTGCCCCGAAACGTGTGGCATGTTGAGCGTGCCACAAGTCTACGTCGCTCTCAAACCCGCCGAGGTCGTAGAATTTGCGACCCTACTCACGAAATTCCCACCGAGGATACGGCCGCAAACGTACCGCACCTTGGGTAGGCCACGAGTTTGTGCAACACTACGCTGACGGCACAGCACCGAGGTCGTGCGCGCACGCACGGGAAAATTCCGCCGCGGTTTCTGCCGAAAACGTGAGGCACCACGACTCTCCGCAAGTTCGCGTCGACTGCGAAAGACCGAAGTCGTGAACGACGTGTCCGCTACTCGCCGCTGACACGCTGGACACCAAACGTACAACGACTCGACGGCGTCGTAGAGGCCCACGACGCGGTTTTCCTTAACGACGTCTCGGCGTGGCACCGACAGGTTAGAACGGCCGACCAACGTTCCCTGTCCGCCGTTCGGCTCAGTCGAAGGGCTCGGCGACTTCGGCAACGCTGCGAAGCCGCACGGTGACGCACGCCATGTCCCCATTTTTTTTTTCTTTCTGCGTCTGCCGGGGTGCCCCTATAATAGCAGCGATAAGCACCCAGACCGCCGTGGGTCGCTCGCCCCGGCTGACGTGGTTTTTCGTACTCCTGCGGCGGTCGCCGTCAAGCACGTCCAAATACGCTACTTTCGTGGGCGCATTCACGCTCTTTCGCTTCGCCGGAGTGCCAGCACTCACTCTGCCAAAAACGGCGAACATCCGAGCGGCGGTTCCCACTTTTGCGTCGGCGTCGCAAACCCCGCCCCGGCAGACGAGGTTTGCCGTACTCGTGCGACGGTGGCCGGCGGGCACGTCGAAAGACGCCGATATCGTGCGCGAATTGGCGCACCTTGGCTTCACCGGAGTGCCGCCACTGACTCCTCCAAAAACGGCGAAGATCCGAGCGGCGCTTCCCACTTTCGCATCGGCGTCCCGAACTCCGCCCCGGCTGACGCGGTTTACCGTACTCGTGCGACGGTCGCCGGCGAGCACGTGGAAAGACGCCGATATCGTGCCCGAATCGGCTCCGTTCGGCTTCGCCGGAGTGCCAGCACTGGCTCGGCGAAAGACGACGAACATCCGAGCGACGGTTCTCACTATTGCGTACGCGTCGCAAACCCCGCCCCGGCAGACGCACTTTGCCGTACTCGTGCGACGGTCGCCGGCGAGCACGTAGAAAGACGCCGATATCGTGCCGGAATCGGCCCCGTTTGGCTTCGCCGGAGTGCCAGCACTCACTCGGCCACAAACGGCGAACATCCGAGCGGCGGTTCCCACTTAGCCGTCGGCGTCCCGAACTCCGCCCCGGCAGACGCGGTTGCCGAGCTCGTGCGACTAGCGACCGCGAAGCCGTCTCGCGACGCCGCTTTCGTGCGCGGCTCCCACTGCGACCTGGGTCACCCGAGGTCGACGAGCAAAAAAGAATGTCGAAAAAAAATTTTTTTTTTTTGCGTCTGCCGGGGTGCCCCTATAATAGCAGCGATAAGCACCCAGACCGCCATGGGTCGCTCGCCCCGGCTGACGTGGTTTTTCGTTTTCCTGCGGTGGTCGTCGTCAAGCACGTCCAAACACGCCACTTTCGTGGGCGCATTCGCGCTCTTTCGCTTCGCCGGAGTGCCAGCACTCACTCTGCCAAAAACGGCGAACATCCGAGCGGCGGTTCCCACTTTTGCGTCGGCGTCGCAAACCCCGCCCCGGCAGACGAGGTTTGCCGTACTCGTGCGACGGTGGCCGGCGGGCACGTCGAAAGACGCCGATATCGTGCGCGAATTGGCGCACCTTGGCTTCACCGGAGTGCCGCCACTGACTCCTCCAAAAACGGCGAAGATCCGAGCGGCGCTTCCCACTTTCGCATCGGCGTCCCGAACTCCGCCCCGGCTGACGCGGTTTACCGTACTCGTGCGACGGTCGCCGGCGAGCACGTGGAAAGACGCCGATATCGTGCCCGAATCGGCTCCGTTCGGCTTCGCCGGATTGCCAGCACTCGCTCGGCCAAAGACGACGAACATCCGAGCGACGGTTCCCACTATTGCGTACGCGTCGCGAACCCCGCCCCGGCAGACGCGGTTTGCCGTACTCGTGCGGCGGTGGCCGGCGGGCACGTCGAAAGACGCCGATATCGTGCACGAATTGGCGCTCCTTGGCTTCACCGGAGTGCCAGCACTCACTCGGCCAAAAACGGCGAACATCCGAGCAGCGGTACCCACTTAGCCGTCGGCATCCCGAACTCCGCGCCGGCTGACGCGGTTGCCGAGCTCGTGCGACTAGCGACCGCGAACGCGTCTCGCGACGCCGCTTTCGTGCGCGGCTCCCATTGCGACCTGGGTTACCCGAGCTCGACCAGCAAAAAAGAAGGTCGAAAATTTTTTTTTTTTTTTCTGCGTCTGCCGGGGTGCCCCTATAATAGCAGCGATAAGCACCCAGACCGCCGTGTGTCGCTCGCCCCGGCTGACGTGGTTTTTCGTACTCCTGCAGCGGTCGCCGTCACGCACGTCCAAATACGCCACTTTCGTGGGCGCATTCGCGCTCTTTCGCGTCGCCGGAGTGCCAGCACTCACTCTGCCAAAAACGGCCAACATCCGAGCGGCGGTTCCCACTTTTGCGTCGGCGTCGTAAACCCCGCCCCGGCAGACGCGGTTTGCCCTACTCGTGCGACGGTCGCCGGCGAGCGCGTCGAAAGACGCCGATATCGTGCGCTAATTGGCGCTCCTTGGCTTCTCCGGAGTGCCGCCACTCACTCCTCCAAAAACGGCGAAGATCCGAGCGGCGTTCTCCACTTTCGCATCGGCGTCCCGAACTCCGCCCGGGCTGACGCGGTTTACCGTACTCGTGCGACGGTCGCCGGCGGGCACGTCGAAAGACGCCGATATCGTGCCGTAATCGGCCCCGTTTGGCTTCGCCCGAGTGCCAGCACTCACTCGGCCAAAAACGGCGAACATCCGAGCAGCGTTTCCCACTTTCGCATCGGCGTCCCGAAGCCCGCCCCGGCAGACGCGGTTTGCCCTACTCGAGCGACGGTCGCCGGCGATCACGTCGAAAGGCGCCGAATTCGTGCACGAATCGATGCTTCTTGGTCTCGCAGGAGGGCCGCCACTCACTCCTGCAAAAACGGCGAAGATCCGAGTTGCGCTTCCCACTTTTTCGTCGGCGTCCCGAACTACGCCCCGGCTGACGCGGTTTACCGTACTCGTGCGACGGTCGCCGGCGGGCACTTCAAAATACGCCGATTTCGTGGGCGCATTCACGCTGTTTCGCTTCCCCGGAGTGCCAACACTCACTCTGCCGAAAGCGGCGATCATCCGAGCGGCGGTTCCCACTTTTGCGTCGGCTTCGCAAACGGCGCCCCGGCAGACGCGCTCGTGCGACGTACTCGTGCGACGGTCGCCGGCGAGCACGTCGAAAGACGCCGATATCGTGCTCGAATCGACCCCGTTTCGCTTCGCCGGAGTGCTGCCAGTCACGGCGCAGAAAACGGCGAACAAGTGTTTTTTTTTTTTTTTTTTCCTAGAATTTGTGTTATAGAAGGCACATTTGATATCGGACGATAATTTTCAACTTTATCACGCGCACCGATTTTCGTGTAGAGGTTTGCAAGTTTATGGGAATTTCTCCACTTGGAATAATGCGATTTAGTAGTACTACGAGAACTTCATGGATGTACTCAAGGGTACGGGGCAAGTCAGTTACGTCAACACCTGCAGATTTTTTACACTTCAAACTGAAAATTGTTGGTTGTGAGTCCTCGTGTGATATTAAAGGCCGATTCGCTAACACATAGAACAAAGAAAGAAAGGAAGAAAAAACGCCCGCGCTCGCTCAAGAAACCTGGGTTCGCAACAAGTGGCAACAACAAGCAACCGAGCGAGTGCGCCAAAACCCGTGGCGGCCGAACAAACGCGAAGTCCCAACCGCGTCAGCCGGGGCGGCACGGGACAGGAAAAATCACTTCAGCCGGGGCGGCGGGGCACCGAATAAACCTCGTCACCTCGTCGCAGGATAAAAGAGGAAACAAAAAGTCTAAACAGCGTCTGCTGGAGCGAATGCGTAATAAAACAACAACAACAACAAAAAAAAAAAACACCCGCGCTCAAGAAGTCTGCAATCACCACAAAAGGCGACTGTGACCGAGCAGCGTCAGCCGGGGCCGTGCGGAAACGGAAAAACCGCGACTACCGGGGCGTCGAGGCACCGAAAAATCCACTTCAGCCGCGGCGAAAAAAAAAACAAAAAGAAAGACGGAGGGGGGGGGGGGGAACCACGTCTGCCGGGGCGAAGGAAAAAAAAAAACGCGTCTGCCGGGGCGAGCCCGGGTGCGGCACCACCGGGAAAACTGTGGCAAACAGACATGGCGATCGAGTGAGTGGGCCGCCAGCCAGGCTCAGCCAAAAAGTGCAAAGTCCGAACTGCGTCAGCCGGGGCGGCAAAAACCACGTCAGCCGGGGCGGCGCAAAAAACCGCGTCTGCCGGGGCGGCACGAAACCGCGTCAGCCGGGGCGGCGCGAAAACTGCGTCAGCCGGGGCGAAAGAAAAAAAAAAAAAAAACGCGTCTGCCGGGGCGAGCCCGGGTGCGGCACCACCGGGAAAACTGTGGCAAACAGACATGGCGATCGAGTGAGTGGGCCGCCAGCCAGGCACAGCCGAAAAGTGCAAAGTCCGAACCGTGTCAGCCGGGGCGGCAAAAAACCGCGTCAGCCGGGGCGGCGCAAAAAACCGCGTCTGCCGGGGCGGCACGAAACCGCGTCAGCCGGGGCGGCGCGAAAACTGCGTCAGCCGGGGCGAGCCCGGGTGCGGCACCACCGGGAAAACTGTGGCAAACAGACATGGCGATCGAGTGAGTGGGCCGCCAGCCAGGCTCAGCCAAAAAGTGCCAAGTCCGAACTGCGTCAGCCGGGGCGGCAAAAAACCGCGTCAGCCGGGGCGGCGCAAAAAACCGCGTCTGCCGGGGCGGCGCGAAAACCGCGTCTGCCGGGGCGGCGCGAAAACTGCGTCAGCCGGGGCGAAAGAAAAAAAAAAACGCGTCTGCCGGGGCGAGCCCGGGTGCGGCACCACCGGGAAAACTGTGGCAAACAGACATGGCGATCGAGTGAGTGGGCCGCCAGCAAGGCTCAGCCAAAAAGTGCTAAGTCCGAACTGCGTCAGCTGGGGCGGCAAAAAACCGCGTCTGCCGGGGCGGCACGAAACCGCGTCAGCCGGGGCGGCGCGAAAACCGCGTCTGCCGGGGCGGCACGAAACCGCGTCAGCCGGGGCGGCGCGAAAACTGCGTCAGCCGGGGCGAGCCCGGGTGCGGCACCACCGGGAAAACTGTGGCAAACAGACATGGCGATCGAGTGAGTGGGCCGCCAGCCAGGCACAGCCGAAAAGTGCTAAGTCCGAACTGCGTCAGCCGGGGCGGCAAAAACCGCGTCAGCCGGGGCGGCGCGAAAACCGCGTCTGCCGGGGCGGCACGAAACCGCGTCAGCCGGGGCGGCGCGAAAACTGCGTCAGCCGGGGCGAGCCCGGGTGCGGCACCACCGGGAAAACTGTGGCTAACAGACATGGCGATCGAGTGAGTGGGCCACCAGCCAGGCTCAGCCAAAAAGTGCTAAGTCCGAACTGCGTCAGCCGGGGCGGCAAAAACCGCGTCAGCCGGGGCGGCGCAAAAAACCGCGTCTGCCGGGGCGGCACGAAACCGCGTCAGCCGGGGCGGCGCGAAAACTGCGTCAGCCGGGGCGAAAGAAAAAAAAAAAACGCGTCTGCCGGGGCGAGCCCGGGTGCGGCACCACCGGGAAAACTGTGGCAAACAGACATGGCGATCGAGTGAGTGGGCCGCCAGCCAGGCACAGCCGAAAAGTGCCAAGTCCGAACTGCGTCAGCCGGGGCGGCAAAAAACCGCGTCAGCCGGGGCGGCGCAAAAAACCGCGTCTGCCGGGGCGGCACGAAACCGCGTCAGCCGGGGCGGCGCGAAAACTGCGTCAGCCGGGGCGAGCCCGGGTGCGGCACCACCGGGAAAACTGTGGCAAACAGACATGGCGATCGAGTGAGTGGGCCGCCAGCCAGGCTCAGCCAAAAAGTGCCAAGTCCGAACTGCGTCAGCCGGGGCGGCAAAAAACCGCGTCAGCCGGGGCGGCGCAAAAAACCGCGTCTGCCGGGGCGGCGCGAAAACCGCGTCTGCCGGGGCGGCACGAAACCGCGTCAGCCGGGGCGGCGCGAAAACTGCGTCAGCCGGGGCGAGCCCGGGTGCGGCACCACCGGGAAAACTGTGGCAAACAGACATGGCGATCGAGTGAGTGGGCCGCCAGCCAGGCACAGCCGAAAAGTGCTAAGTCCGAACTGCGTCAGCCGGGGCGGCAAAAACCGCGTCAGCCGGGGCGGCGCAAAAACCGCGTCTGCCGGGGCGAATGCAAAAAAAACAAAGAAAAAAGCCCGCGCTTAATCAAAAGAAAACAAAGAAAAAAGCTTGCGCTTAATCAAAAGAAAACAAACAAAAAAAGTTCGCGCTTAAGCCTGGCGGTGGAACCACCGGGGCAAACAGACCTGGCGATCGAGTGAGTGGGCCGCCAGCCGGGGTGAGCCAAAAAGTGCAAAGTCGGAACCGCGTCAGCCGGGGCGGCGCGAAAACCGCGTCAGCCGGGGCGGCGCAAAAACTGCGTCAGCCGGGGCGGCACGGAAAAACGAAAACCGCGTCAGCCGGGGCGGCACGGAAAAACGAAAACCGCGTCAGCCGGGGCGACATCAAAATGAGGAAAAAAAAAAACTGCCTTAAAACACCTGCGTACACTTTCATGCGTTTGGGCATATCTCTCTGTAACACGCGCGCCCCTCGTTACGCGCGGCACTCTGTTTTCTCCGACACCCATATTTCGGCGGCATGTGGCACGCGCGCCCGTCCCTACGCACGGCACACCGCAGTGCTTTCTCGATATTTTTCTTTTCCTCCAACACCGTCATCTATAGGCTTTTAGTGACCTGTTGCTCGTGGCAAAAGTTCGCTAGCTCTGACACCTCTTGCATGCGCACCGTTTTTGCGCACGGTGCTATGCCGCAAAGCACGGCAGTCGCATGCGTTTCTCTCAGGCACCTCTTTTTTGACACAACGCTGTGGTGCTTAGAAACACACCCGCCGCTTTTGCGCACAGAACTCCACCGTACAGCACGGTAGTCACGTTTGTTCCACACGAACAGCAGTGTGCATCGTGCTACGACACTTTGAAAGCTTTTTCTTCCGAGTCTCGACCGCGCTGTTCTTTTCGTACTTGGCGCGGTTTTGGGACCAGCTTTGTTTTAAACCCCTACTGCGCGCCGTTCCTTTCGTACTTGGCGCGGTTCAGGGTTTGTTTC
>NW_027464759.1:157500-167500 GCF_043290135.1 Rhipicephalus microplus | reverse complement strand
GTGCCACATCCTCAATGCAGTCGGTCGCCCCCGTTTCGGTTGGGCTCTGGCACGACGGTCGCCACCGTCTCGCCCTTGAGTGGCCGCTGTTGGCGCTCGCTGTGAGGTGTTCAGCGTGCTGTCCGTGTTGCCGACGCGGTCAAAACGAGTCGACGGCTCACGTTCCCTTGTGCGCCGAAGGCTCTCTTGATATGTGATCCGACCCTCAGACAGACGAAGCCAAGGGAAGACCCAAGGCCGCAATGTGCGTTCAAAGAATCAGTGCTCAGTGTGTCCTGCAATTCACACCAAGTCTCGCAGCTGGCTGCGTTCTTCATCGACCCGAGAACCGAGTGATCCACCGCTTAGAGTCGTGAAAAAGTGTTTGTTCAATTCCGTACAGTCAAAACCAAACGTTTCTGGCACTCGGCCAAACAGTGGCCAAGAAGGGCGCTTTTCAGCGCACGCTTGGACTCCAAAACTCTGCCGCGCCTTTTTCGGCTGCCGCAAATCGAGCAAACGGTGTGTTTCGGACGGCGTTTCGCTTCCGCTACTTGCGAGTGCTTTCGTGGTCCACCCCTCTATAAATACTCGGGAGGCGTCGAAGCCGGTTCTCCAAGCCGGACCCGTAGGTATCGTTGTGTGCTCGCTCTCATTGGCCCGCCTAACCAGAAAATGCCTGCGGTACACCCATTTGGATAAGAGTGCACGCAGATGCGGGCCTCGACGGCTACACATTTCCTCGGGCGGCCGCCTCCCGGCCTCCGTGGAGCGCGGGATGCACGGTCCCATCGACAAGCCTCTCCCGTTTTTACCGTGGCGTCGCGGTTCACCACGGCGGGCGGGTCGGTCTCCTCCGCATAAAAAGGGGGACCCCCGCTTTTTGTTCCACGAAATCGCACAAGCTTTTTTCGCATCCACGGTTTGCCACCGCACACCAAAATGCCGATCCGGCTGCCTACTTTAGCCAACAGGTGGAGCCAGGCGCGCCGTACTTGCGCGGCACTTCCCACGTCCACCGAAGTCGGTGCCAAGGACCACTTTCGGCGCCGGAGCCGCGTACGAGCCTACTCGAGGCGGAAGAACGAAGCCAGCAAGGGCCTGGCCGCAAGTGCGTTCAATTGTCGGGACGTCCAAGTCCCTCGTTCTTCCGTGCTTCCTCTTTCGGCAAGTCGTTGCGGCACCTTCCCAAAGCGCGCAGACCCGCTAATCGCGACGAGCGCGACGTGGCCGTGCCGCCTTTCCCTCGGCAGCAAGCAAAACGCCTGGCAACGTCGACGCTCCCCTAACCGCGATCTCGCACCGTGTTTCGTGTGGCGAATTCAAAAGCCGGCCGGCGCTGCTGCAACCACTACGGTCGGTACGCATACGCCGCGGAGGGCGGGACGGTCATCGGAGCGTGCGGTTCCTCCATCGAGTACTGCGCACCTCGGCCGTCGCATCGCCGTGCCATGACCGGCCGCGCGTCAACGCGAACCGGTGCCAGCGAGATCCCTCGCCTGCAAGAACCGACCGGCAGCCTCCGTCACCCGAGGACGCGGAGGCGCTTGCCGCGGACGGCGGGACGGTATGCACTGGTGCACAGCGGACCCGTCACATCGCCAGTTCCTTGACCGACCGCCGACGCTTGTGCCGTTCCTCTCGTACTTGGCAGTCGCCGCGCGATTGTCGGGTCTCGTTCTTGCACGCTCGAACGGTCGGGAGGGCACTCGGCTGGCGTTTCGGGAACGCGCAGCCTCGCCTTCTACCGACGTAACCACGACTCGCCGTTCGCGCTCCGCCGCTCCTGTTTACAGTACTAGGCGGTCCCGCAGCGGTCGGGTCGCGCATTTCGAGCGCTTCGAGCCACGGTGCAGTGGCGGGTCGAAAGCCGACCTATGAGTGCGTTGCGCCGTTTGTACCCGCGTCCGCCACCTGGCCGACCGTCCAAGGTCGCGGTGTTGGCGTCCGCTGGGCGCAACAATTTGTCACGGGGTGCCGCTCCACATTCAGGCAGCCCCGTGGGGAAAAGCCGACCCCGCGTCCAAACGGGGTCAGCGGCAGAAAGTGTCGGGCGCAGACGCAGCTGAGGCGCTCACCCTTCACAATCCGTTAATGATCCTTCCGCAGGTTCACCTACGGAAACCTTGTTACGACTTTTACTTCCTCTAAATGATCAAGTTTGGTCATCTTTCCAACAGACCGGCGCAACCGAAAGGCCGCGCCGGACATCGGTCCGAAGACCTCACTAAATCATTCAATCGGTAGTAGCGACGGGCGGTGTGTACAAAGGGCAGGGACGTAATCAACGCGAGCTTATGACTCGCGCTTACTGGGAATTCCTCGTTCAAGGGGAACAATTGCAAGCCCCTATCCCAATCACGAAAGAAGTTCCACGGGTTACCCAGTCTTTTCAGACAGGGATAAAGACACGCTGCTTCCTTCAGTGTAGCGCGCGTGCGGCCCCGGACATCTAAGGGCATCACAGACCTGTTATTGCTCTGTTTCGTGCGGCTAGGAGCCGCTTGTCCCTCTAAGAAGGTTGTAAGGTGCTGGGAACCCCGCACCTATTTAATAGGCTAGAGTCTCGTTCGTTATCGGAATTAACCAGACAAATCGCTCCACCAACTAAGAACGGCCATGCACCACCATCCACCGAATCAAGAAAGAGCTCTCAATCTGTCAATCCTCCCAGTGTCCGGGCCGGGTAAGTTTTCCCGTGTTGAGTCAAATTAAGCCGCAGGCTCCACTCCTGGTGGTGCCCTTCCGTCAATTCCTTTAAGTTTCAGCTTTGCAACCATACTTCCCCCGGAACCCAAATACTTTGGTTTCCCGGAAGCTGCCCGCCGAGTCATTTGAGTAACTCAGGCGGATCGCTGGTTGGCATCGTTTATGGTCAGAACTAGGGCGGTATCTGATCGCCTTCGAACCTCTGACTTTCGTTCTTGATCAATGAAAACATTCTTGGCAAATGCTTTCGCAGTAGTTCGTCTTGCGACGGTCCAAGAATTTCACCTCTAGCGCCGCAATACGAATGCCCCCGTCCGTCCCTCTTAATCATTACCTCGTATTCCAAAAACCAACAGAACAGAAACGAGGTCTTGTTCTATTATTCCATGCAAGTTTATTCAGGCGACTCGCCTGCGTTGAGCACTCTAATTTTTTCAAAGTAAAAGCACCGGCCATCTCGAGGCACACAATGAAGTGCACCAAGAAAGAACCGGCATGATGTTCAGTCCGAGCCGTCGCATCGGGTAGATGCACTACTCGTCTGGAACTGAGATCCAACTACGAGCTTTTTAACCGCAGCAGCTTTAGTATACGCTATTGGAGCTGGAATTACCGCGGCTGCTGGCACCAGACTTGCCCTCCAATTGATCCTCGTTAAAGGATTTAGAGTGTACTCATTTCAATTACGGGGCCTCAAAAGAGTCCCGTATTGTTATTTTTCGTCACTACCTCCCCGTGCCGGGAGTGGGTAATTTGCGCGCCTGCTGCCTTCCTTGGATGTGGTAGCCGTTTCTCAGGCTCCCTCTCCGGAATCGAACCCTGATTCTCCGTTACCCGTAACAACCATGATAAGCAAGTAACCTACCATCGAAAGTTGATAAGGCAGACACTTGAAAGAAACGTCGCCGGCTCGTGGCCATGCGATCAGCACAAAGTTATCCAGAGTCACCACACAATACGGGCCGAAACCCGATCGATCTTGGTCTAATAAAAGCACCCGTTACCCAAAGGGCTCCAGGCTCACTGCATGTATTAGCTCTAGAATTGCCACAGTTATCCAAGTAGGAAGAAACGATCTAAGGAACCATAACTGATTTAATGAGCCATTCGCGGTTTCGCCTTATTTCGGCATGTACTTAGACATGCATGGCTTAATCTTTGAGACAAGCATATGATTACTGGCAGGATCAACCAGGTAATCGTTCGACTGCGCGTCCGTCCTCGCCCTCGGCGGGCCGGACGCAGTCTGTGTGCGGCGGAGGCCACCTTCAGGCGCCCCAACACGCTTATTTTGCACTCCGAGATGACGGCGTTCGAGCTCGCTACGGCACAACCTTCCCGAAAGACGAGTGGGAGCCGTGCGGCAAGAAGCACGTTCATGCTCGCTCTTTTTCGTTGCATCGACTCGGTCGCGCCGTGCGGGTTGCCCAAGCCCGCTGCACTGTCGGTGGACCGGCCGGAACTAGCAACGGAGCCGAGACTGCAAAGCCGCCAGACGACGGGTCACGCCCGCGTCTTCGGCGCTTTCGCATCTGAATCGCCCGAGGACGACACGGAACACACCTCGATATCGTGGTAAAACGGCACCGTCCGACAACCAGCCCCTAACGCATCAAGCGGATGAGGCTGCAGACGACTGCCGTGGATTCCCCTGGAGCAGACCCGAGGACACGCTTGACGAGGCCGAAGCCCGCCGCATATCAGACACCCGGTCGCTTTCGCGTACGCCGCTCACGAGAACCCCCACATAATAGCAGCGATAAGTACCCAGACCTCCTTGGGCCCTAATACGAGCGTACTCGAGAAAATTTCACCGCGGGTGTGCCCCGAAACGTGTGGCATGTTGAGCGTGCCACAAGTCTACGTCGCTCTCAAACCCGCCGAGGTCGTAGAATTTGCGACCCTACTCACGAAATTCCCACCGAGGATACGGCCGCAAACGTACCGCACCTTGGGTAGGCCACGAGTTTGTGCAACACTACGCTGACGGCACAGCACCGAGGTCGTGCGCGCACGCACGGGAAAATTCCGCCGCGGTTTCTGCCGAAAACGTGAGGCACCACGACTCTCCGCAAGTTCGCGTCGACTGCGAAAGACCGAAGTCGTGAACGACGTGTCCGCTACTCGCCGCCGACACGCTGGACACCAAACGTACAACGACTCGACGGCGTCGTAGAGGCCCACGACGCGGTTTTCCTTAACGACGTCTCGGCGTGGCACCGACAGGTTAGAACGGCCGACCAACGTTCCCTGTCCGCCGTTCGGCTCAGTCGAAGGGCTCGGCGACTTCGGCAACGCTGCGAAGCCGCACGGTGACGCACGCCATGTCCCCATTTTTTTTTTCTTTCTGCGTCTGCCGGGGTGCCCCTATAATAGCAGCGATAAGCACCCAGACCGCCGTGGGTCGCTCGCCCCGGCTGACGTGGTTTTTCGTACTCCTGCGGCGGTCGCCGTCAAGCACGTCCAAATACGCTACTTTCGTGGGCGCATTCACGCTCTTTCGCTTCGCCGGAGTGCCAGCACTCACTCTGCCAAAAACGGCGAACATCCGAGCGGCGGTTCCCACTTTTGCGTCGGCGTCGCAAACCCCGCCCCGGCAGACGAGGTTTGCCGTACTCGTGCGACGGTGGCCGGCGGGCACGTCGAAAGACGCCGATATCGTGCGCGAATTGGCGCACCTTGGCTTCACCGGAGTGCCGCCACTGACTCCTCCAAAAACGGCGAAGATCCGAGCGGCGCTTCCCACTTTCGCATCGGCGTCCCGAACTCCGCCCCGGCTGACGCGGTTTACCGTACTCGTGCGACGGTCGCCGGCGAGCACGTGGAAAGACGCCGATATCGTGCCCGAATCGGCTCCGTTCGGCTTCGCCGGAGTGCCAGCACTGGCTCGGCGAAAGACGACGAACATCCGAGCGACGGTTCTCACTATTGCGTACGCGTCGCAAACCCCGCCCCGGCAGACGCACTTTGCCGTACTCGTGCGACGGTCGCCGGCGAGCACGTAGAAAGACGCCGATATCGTGCCGGAATCGGCCCCGTTTGGCTTCGCCGGAGTGCCAGCACTCACTCGGCCACAAACGGCGAACATCCGAGCGGCGGTTCCCACTTAGCCGTCGGCGTCCCGAACTCCGCCCCGGCAGACGCGGTTGCCGAGCTCGTGCGACTAGCGACCGCGAAGCCGTCTCGCGACGCCGCTTTCGTGCGCGGCTCCCACTGCGACCTGGGTCACCCGAGGTCGACGAGCAAAAAAGAATGTCGAAAAAAAATTTTTTTTTTTTTTGCGTCTGCCGGGGTGCCCCTATAATAGCAGCGATAAGCACCCAGACCGCCATGGGTCGCTCGCCCCGGCTGACGTGGTTTTTCGTTTTCCTGCGGTGGTCGTCGTCAAGCACGTCCAAACACGCCACTTTCGTGGGCGCATTCGCGCTCTTTCGCTTCGCCGGAGTGCCAGCACTCACTCTGCCAAAAACGGCGAACATCCTAGTGGCGGTTCCCACTTTTGCGTCGGCGTCGCCAACCCCGCCCCGGCATACGCGGTTTGCCGTACTCGTGCGGCGGTGGCCGGCGGGCACGTCGAAAGACACCGATATCGTGCGCGAGTCGATGCTTCTTGGTCTCGCAGGAGGGCCGCCACTCACTCCTGCAAAAACGGCGAAGATCCGAGCGGCGCTTCCCACTTTTTCGTCGGCGTCGCAAACCTCGCCCCGGCAGACGCGCTTTGCCGTACTCGTGCGACGGTCGCCGGCGAGCACGTCGAAATACGCCGATATCGTGCCCGAATCGGCCCCGTTTCGCTTCGCCGGAGTGCCAGCACTCGCTCGGCCAAAGACGACGAACATCCGAGCGACGGTTCCCACTATTGCGTACGCGTCGCGAACCCCGCCCCGGCAGACGCGGTTTGCCGTACTCGTGCGGCGGTGGCCGGCGGGCACGTCGAAAGACGCCGATATCGTGCACGAATTGGCGCTCCTTGGCTTCACCGGAGTGCCAGCACTCACTCGGCCAAAAACGGCGAACATCCGAGCAGCGGTACCCACTTAGCCGTCGGCATCCCGAACTCCGCGCCGGCTGACGCGGTTGCCGAGCTCGTGCGACTAGCGACCGCGAACGCGTCTCGCGACGCCGCTTTCGTGCGCGGCTCCCATTGCGACCTGGGTTACCCGAGCTCGACCAGCAAAAAAGAAGGTCGAAATTTTTTTTTTTTTTTCTGCGTCTGCCGGGGTGCCCCTATAATAGCAGCGATAAGCACCCAGACCGCCGTGTGTCGCTCGCCCCGGCTGACGTGGTTTTTCGTACTCCTGCAGCGGTCGCCGTCACGCACGTCCAAATACGCCACTTTCGTGGGCGCATTCGCGCTCTTTCGCGTCGCCGGAGTGCCAGCACTCACTCTGCCAAAAACGGCCAACATCCGAGCGGCGGTTCCCACTTTTGCGTCGGCGTCGTAAACCCCGCCCCGGCAGACGCGGTTTGCCCTACTCGTGCGACGGTCGCCGGCGAGCGCGTCGAAAGACGCCGATATCGTGCGCTAATTGGCGCTCCTTGGCTTCTCCGGAGTGCCGCCACTCACTCCTCCAAAAACGGCGAAGATCCGAGCGGCGTTCTCCACTTTCGCATCGGCGTCCCGAACTCCGCCCGGGCTGACGCGGTTTACCGTACTCGTGCGACGGTCGCCGGCGGGCACGTCGAAAGACGCCGATATCGTGCCGTAATCGGCCCCGTTTGGCTTCGCCCGAGTGCCAGCACTCACTCGGCCAAAAACGGCGAACATCCGAGCAGCGTTTCCCACTTTCGCATCGGCGTCCCGAAGCCCGCCCCGGCAGACGCGGTTTGCCCTACTCGAGCGACGGTCGCCGGCGATCACGTCGAAAGGCGCCGAATTCGTGCACGAATCGATGCTTCTTGGTCTCGCAGGAGGGCCGCCACTCACTCCTGCAAAAACGGCGAAGATCCGAGTTGCGCTTCCCACTTTTTCGTCGGCGTCCCGAACTACGCCCCGGCTGACGCGGTTTACCGTACTCGTGCGACGGTCGCCGGCGGGCACTTCAAAATACGCCGATTTCGTGGGCGCATTCACGCTGTTTCGCTTCCCCGGAGTGCCAACACTCACTCTGCCGAAAGCGGCGATCATCCGAGCGGCGGTTCCCACTTTTGCGTCGGCTTCGCAAACGGCGCCCCGGCAGACGCGCTCGTGCGACGTACTCGTGCGACGGTCGCCGGCGAGCACGTCGAAAGACGCCGATATCGTGCTCGAATCGACCCCGTTTCGCTTCGCCGGAGTGCTGCCAGTCACGGCGCAGAAAACGGCGAACAAGTGTTTTTTTTTTTTTTTTCCTAGAATTTGTGTTATAGAAGGCACATTTGATATCGGACGATAATTTTCAACTTTATCACGCGCACCGATTTTCGTGTAGAGGTTTGCAAGTTTATGGGAATTTCTCCACTTGGAATAATGCGATTTAGTAGTACTACGAGAACTTCATGGATGTACTCAAGGGTACGGGGCAAGTCAGTTACGTCAACACCTGCAGATTTTTTACACTTCAAACTGAAAATTGTTGGTTGTGAGTCCTCGTGTGATATTAAAGGCCGATTCGCTAACACATAGAACAAAGAAAGAAAGGAAGAAAAAACGCCCGCGCTCGCTCAAGAAACCTGGGTTCGCAACAAGTGGCAACAACAAGCAACCGAGCGAGTGCGCCAAAACCCGTGGCGGCCGAACAAACGCGAAGTCCCAACCGCGTCAGCCGGGGCGGCACGGGACAGGAAAAATCACTTCAGCCGGGGCGGCGGGGCACCGAATAAACCTCGTCACCTCGTCGCAGGATAAAAGAGGAAACAAAAAGTCTAAACAGCGTCTGCTGGAGCGAATGCGTAATAAAACAACAACAACAACAAAAAAAAAACACCCGCGCTCAAGAAGTCTGCAATCACCACAAAAGGCGACTGTGACCGAGCAGCGTCAGCCGGGGCCGTGCGGAAACGGAAAAACCGCGACTACCGGGGCGTCGAGGCACCGAAAAATCCACTTCAGCCGCGGCGAAAAAAAAAACAAAAAGAAAGACGGAGGGGGGGGGGGGGGGGGGACCACGTCTGCCGGGGCGAAGGAAAAAAAAAAACGCGTCTGCCGGGGCGAGCCCGGGTGCGGCACCACCGGGAAAACTGTGGCAAACAGACATGGCGATCGAGTGAGTGGGCCGCCAGCCAGGCTCAGCCAAAAAGTGCAAAGTCCGAACTGCGTCAGCCGGGGCGGCAAAAACCACGTCAGCCGGGGCGGCGCAAAAAACCGCGTCTGCCGGGGCGGCACGAAACCGCGTCAGCCGGGGCGGCGCGAAAACTGCGTCAGCCGGGGCGAAAGAAAAAAAAAAAAACGCGTCTGCCGGGGCGAGCCCGGGTGCGGCACCACCGGGAAAACTGTGGCAAACAGACATGGCGATCGAGTGAGTGGGCCGCCAGCCAGGCACAGCCGAAAAGTGCAAAGTCCGAACCGTGTCAGCCGGGGCGGCAAAAAACCGCGTCAGCCGGGGCGGCGCAAAAAACCGCGTCTGCCGGGGCGGCACGAAACCGCGTCAGCCGGGGCGGCGCGAAAACTGCGTCAGCCGGGGCGAGCCCGGGTGCGGCACCACCGGGAAAACTGTGGCAAACAGACATGGCGATCGAGTGAGTGGGCCGCCAGCCAGGCTCAGCCAAAAAGTGCCAAGTCCGAACTGCGTCAGCCGGGGCGGCAAAAAACCGCGTCAGCCGGGGCGGCGCAAAAAACCGCGTCTGCCGGGGCGGCGCGAAAACCGCGTCTGCCGGGGCGGCGCGAAAACTGCGTCAGCCGGGGCGAAAGAAAAAAAAAACGCGTCTGCCGGGGCGAGCCCGGGTGCGGCACCACCGGGAAAACTGTGGCAAACAGACATGGCGATCGAGTGAGTGGGCCGCCAGCAAGGCTCAGCCAAAAAGTGCTAAGTCCGAACTGCGTCAGCTGGGGCGGCAAAAAACCGCGTCTGCCGGGGCGGCACGAAACCGCGTCAGCCGGGGCGGCGCGAAAACCGCGTCTGCCGGGGCGGCACGAAACCGCGTCAGCCGGGGCGGCGCGAAAACTGCGTCAGCCGGGGCGAGCCCGGGTGCGGCACCACCGGGAAAACTGTGGCAAACAGACATGGCGATCGAGTGAGTGGGCCGCCAGCCAGGCACAGCCGAAAAGTGCTAAGTCCGAACTGCGTCAGCCGGGGCGGCAAAAACCGCATCAGCCGGGGCGGCGCGAAAACCGCGTCTGCCGGGGCGGCACGAAACCGCGTCAGCCGGGGCGGCGCGAAAACTGCGTCAGCCG
>NW_027464759.1:150000-152500 GCF_043290135.1 Rhipicephalus microplus | reverse complement strand
ATCTCTGAAGGATGTGCCCCAACGACTCCTCAGCCTGACACCCTGCACGACACTGCTTAGATAACTCTCGACCTCTACGTAGACGAGTCAGATTTGGGACTGCTGCGACATGAAATTTAGCCAAGTCAATAAACTCTCGACCACGGAGGAGTGAAGTCCCATTTCCTAGCCATGAGGTTGACCCTGGTGCTTCCTTGCATTGTTGCAGGGGTCTACCATCGAACGACATGTGGAGTTGTCGGGCCCAATACTTTCTGGACTGCTTACTGTTGCCGATTTTTGTGCCCTTGAAAATGGTGAGGTTGTCAGCCTGCCTCTTAAGCTGAGTGATTGTCGGTCGGGTGGCTGCAAAAGCGCACGCTGGATTGCTAGATTGGGCCACCGTCTGGTACCGTCGTAATCTCATGGCCGGAACAACCGTTCTAAAGCATGGCACTCCAAGCCCACCCTCTTCTACTGCAGCGTAGAAGAAGCCAAGCGGCGCATCTAGAGGCAGCGCCAGCCATCTCCTTACCGCAGAACGGACCACTCTATCAATTGTCAACAGTGTTTTCGCCGAAATTGGGCCGAGCACTAGTCGATGGTATAAACGAGGCAAAAGGTAAAACCTAAGCACAACCAGACGCTGCTGAGGTTTCAAGGGCGCCTTAGACACTCTCTCGAGAAGAATGGCCAACTGTCTTCTTACTAGACCCTTCTCAAGGCCCTTGACACCGAAGTGTACACCCAAGTAGCGCCATGTAGACGTGCAGTTCGTCGTTGCCAGACGTTCCCCATTCACAAAGAAGTCAATGTCTGTTCGGATCTTGGACCTCTTCTGCCAACCCGATGGCTCGATGACTAGGGTCGTTGACTTTGCCGCGTTAATCTTAAGTCCTCTGGCACCGAGAAATGAATTCAGACGATCAATTTGCTGCTTGAGGCCCCAGTGGGTAGCTGTGGTCAGGATAATATCGTCCGCAAATGCCATGGCCGATACCTTCATCCCCTCACTGGTAAAGGCCAACTGGGGGTCAAGCTCAGCCAAGAACTCGTCGATGACTAAGTTGAACAGGAGCGGTGAAAGGGGATCACCCTGCCTTACCCCCACTGTAGGATGGACGACCAGCGATTTGCCTCCGAATGTCAGCACTGTTACCGCATTTTGGTAAAAGTCTTCAATGTACGAGATAAAGTCTTCAGAGATCCCTTTTCTGCGTAAGGCTCTCAAGATTGCCGGTAAAACAACCCTATCGAAAGCCTTCGCAATGTCAAGCGAGGCCAGAGACAAGGGTCGCAGTGACTTGCGCGCTTCATCAATGATTGTCGCAAGGAGAAGAATGTTTTCAGCACACCCATCCACTGGCAAAAATGCCCTCTGCTGCAGGTCCAAATCGAGGTCAGCAAGCAGCCTTCGGAAATATATCTTATGAAGCAGTCTAAGGAGCACATGAGATATTGAGATTGGGCGGTGTTGCGAGGCTGTTGAAGCACCAGGAACTTTGGGAATGAAGATCGTTCGTGCTTGGGTGAGAAAGAGTGGAAGTCGCTTCAGCAGCAGGAGCAAGTTAAGTAGAACCTGGAGTATTACTGGCGGAACCTTCCGCAGTTCCCTCGCCGCAAAGCCATCAGGTCCGGCTGCCGAGCTTGATGAGGGCATTGCCGCCTTAATGTCCATTTCTGTGATAAGGAACACAGGATCGATAACCTTGTGCGGGCGTTCGATAGCAGGAGACACTGATGAAGGCACCACTTTCTCCATGATCTCTCTCCATTCTTCTAGAAAAGCTTGGGGATCCTCCACCTTGGAGTCCGCCTCTCCATCCAGAATCTGTCTTGCACACTGTGTCCTGTTCCGTCTGAAGAGTTGTTGTGTCAAGGCGTATTCCCGCTTCTTTTTCTTCCTGCGACTTTCTTGAACAGGTGGAAGAGGTTGGCGACCATGCGGACGCAAGTCCGAAGCGAACACCTCCCTTAGGTAGGCATTAAGAGCTATCGTTATATCCTCCCTGTCGAGGAATCTCTTTGCAAGCTCCCATAGCTTGTATGCTTGGTACGCTCTTGGCGGAGGTTTTGTTGTTAGACCTCTTAGCTCAGCCTCAATCACCTCACGGTGATTTACCTCGGGGATGACCAGGGAGGCGTCCTCAACA
Organism: Rhipicephalus microplus; assembly: GCF_043290135.1. Classification (NCBI taxonomy): domain Eukaryota; kingdom Metazoa; phylum Arthropoda; class Arachnida; order Ixodida; family Ixodidae; genus Rhipicephalus; species Rhipicephalus microplus. The sequence goes on along the minus strand of NW_027464759.1, from coordinate 150,368 downwards.
GCTTGCTCCCCAATGTCGGCTAGCACCTCCTGAGTGCTTCTTGGGTAGAGTCTGTTCTGTAGGTCTTCCACCAGCCTCTTGTAACCTTCCTGCCTTCTGTGCGATTTAATGCTGTGCAGCGTGCGGTGTGGAAACGCTCTTAGTAGCTGTGCATTGATGTCCCGGACCTTCTGGGATCTTAATTCAACCTCCTTAGTTGCCATCAGGTACTCCTCCTCCTTTTTCCATCTGGGCTTGAGTCTGGCCAGATTCACATCTTCGTTGTATTCTTCAAAATGCCGATGCCGGCGATGCTGGCTCAGGCCAATCTTGCTACCAAAGGTTGCAGTACATTCTGGACATTGGAATGTCGTTGTCATGGTTGATAT
>NW_027464759.1:132500-145000 GCF_043290135.1 Rhipicephalus microplus | reverse complement strand
AGGGCGCTTTTCAGCGCACGCTTGGACTCCAAAACTCTGCCGCGCCTTTTTCGGCTGCCGCAAATCGAGCAAACGGTGTGTTTCGGACGGCGTTTCGCTTCCGCTACTTGCGAGTGCTTTCGTGGTCCACCCCTCTATAAATACTCGGGAGGCGTCGAAGCCGGTTCTCCAAGCCGGACCCGTAGGTATCGTTGTGTGCTCGCTCTCATTGGCCCGCCTAACCAGAAAATGCCTGCGGTACACCCATTTGGATAAGAGTGCACGCAGATGCGGGCCTCGACGGCTACACATTTCCTCGGGCGGCCGCCTCCCGGCCTCCGTGGAGCGCGGGATGCACGGTCCCATCGACAAGCCTCTCCCGTTTTTACCGTGGCGTCGCGGTTCACCACGGCGGGCGGGTCGGTCTCCTCCGCATAAAAAGGGGGACCCCCGCTTTTTGTTCCACGAAATCGCACAAGCTTTTTTCGCATCCACGGTTTGCCACCGCACACCAAAATGCCGATCCGGCTGCCTACTTTAGCCAACAGGTGGAGCCAGGCGCGCCGTACTTGCGCGGCACTTCCCACGTCCACCGAAGTCGGTGCCAAGGACCACTTTCGGCGCCGGAGCCGCGTACGAGCCTACTCGAGGCGGAAGAACGAAGCCAGCAAGGGCCTGGCCGCAAGTGCGTTCAATTGTCGGGACGTCCAAGTCCCTCGTTCTTCCGTGCTTCCTCTTTCGGCAAGTCGTTGCGGCACCTTCCCAAAGCGCGCAGACCCGCTAATCGCGACGAGCGCGACGTGGCCGTGCCGCCTTTCCCTCGGCAGCAAGCAAAACGCCTGGCAACGTCGACGCTCCCCTAACCGCGATCTCGCACCGTGTTTCGTGTGGCGAATTCAAAAGCCGGCCGGCGCTGCTGCAACCATTACGGTCGGTACGCATACGCCGCGGAGGGCGGGACGGTCATCGGAGCGTGCGGTTCCTCCATCGAGTACTGCGCACCTCGGCCGTCGCATCGCCGTGCCATGACCGGCCGCGCGTCAACGCGAACCGGTGCCAGCGAGATCCCTCGCCTGCAAGAACCGACCGGCAGCCTCCGTCACCCGAGGACGCGGAGGCGCTTGCCGCGGACGGCGGGACGGTATGCACTGGTGCACAGCGGACCCGTCACATCGCCAGTTCCTTGACCGACCGCCGACGCTTGTGCCGTTCCTCTCGTACTTGGCAGTCGCCGCGCGATTGTCGGGTCTCGTTCTTGCACGCTCGAACGGTCGGGAGGGCACTCGGCTGGCGTTTCGGGAACGCGCAGCCTCGCCTTCTACCGACGTAACCACGACTCGCCGTTCGCGCTCCGCCGCTCCTGTTTACAGTACTAGGCGGTCCCGCAGCGGTCGGGTCGCGCATTTCGAGCGCTTCGAGCCACGGTGCAGTGGCGGGTCGAAAGCCGACCTATGAGTGCGTTGCGCCGTTTGTACCCGCGTCCGCCACCTGGCCGACCGTCCAAGGTCGCGGTGTTGGCGTCCGCTGGGCGCAACAATTTGTCACGGGGTGCCGCTCCACATTCAGGCAGCCCCGTGGGGAAAAGCCGACCCCGCGTCCAAACGGGGTCAGCGGCAGAAAGTGTCGGGCGCAGACGCAGCTGAGGCGCTCACCCTTCACAATCCGTTAATGATCCTTCCGCAGGTTCACCTACGGAAACCTTGTTACGACTTTTACTTCCTCTAAATGATCAAGTTTGGTCATCTTTCCAACAGACCGGCGCAACCGAAAGGCCGCGCCGGACATCGGTCCGAAGACCTCACTAAATCATTCAATCGGTAGTAGCGACGGGCGGTGTGTACAAAGGGCAGGGACGTAATCAACGCGAGCTTATGACTCGCGCTTACTGGGAATTCCTCGTTCAAGGGGAACAATTGCAAGCCCCTATCCCAATCACGAAAGAAGTTCCACGGGTTACCCAGTCTTTTCAGACAGGGATAAAGACACGCTGCTTCCTTCAGTGTAGCGCGCGTGCGGCCCCGGACATCTAAGGGCATCACAGACCTGTTATTGCTCTGTTTCGTGCGGCTAGGAGCCGCTTGTCCCTCTAAGAAGGTTGTAAGGTGCTGGGAACCCCGCACCTATTTAATAGGCTAGAGTCTCGTTCGTTATCGGAATTAACCAGACAAATCGCTCCACCAACTAAGAACGGCCATGCACCACCATCCACCGAATCAAGAAAGAGCTCTCAATCTGTCAATCCTCCCAGTGTCCGGGCCGGGTAAGTTTTCCCGTGTTGAGTCAAATTAAGCCGCAGGCTCCACTCCTGGTGGTGCCCTTCCGTCAATTCCTTTAAGTTTCAGCTTTGCAACCATACTTCCCCCGGAACCCAAATACTTTGGTTTCCCGGAAGCTGCCCGCCGAGTCATTTGAGTAACTCAGGCGGATCGCTGGTTGGCATCGTTTATGGTCAGAACTAGGGCGGTATCTGATCGCCTTCGAACCTCTGACTTTCGTTCTTGATCAATGAAAACATTCTTGGCAAATGCTTTCGCAGTAGTTCGTCTTGCGACGGTCCAAGAATTTCACCTCTAGCGCCGCAATACGAATGCCCCCGTCCGTCCCTCTTAATCATTACCTCGTATTCCAAAAACCAACAGAACAGAAACGAGGTCTTGTTCTATTATTCCATGCAAGTTTATTCAGGCGACTCGCCTGCGTTGAGCACTCTAATTTTTTCAAAGTAAAAGCACCGGCCATCTCGAGGCACACAATGAAGTGCACCAAGAAAGAACCGGCATGATGTTCAGTCCGAGCCGTCGCATCGGGTAGATGCACTACTCGTCTGGAACTGAGATCCAACTACGAGCTTTTTAACCGCAGCAGCTTTAGTATACGCTATTGGAGCTGGAATTACCGCGGCTGCTGGCACCAGACTTGCCCTCCAATTGATCCTCGTTAAAGGATTTAGAGTGTACTCATTTCAATTACGGGGCCTCAAAAGAGTCCCGTATTGTTATTTTTCGTCACTACCTCCCCGTGCCGGGAGTGGGTAATTTGCGCGCCTGCTGCCTTCCTTGGATGTGGTAGCCGTTTCTCAGGCTCCCTCTCCGGAATCGAACCCTGATTCTCCGTTACCCGTAACAACCATGGTAAGCAAGTAACCTACCATCGAAAGTTGATAAGGCAGACACTTGAAAGAAACGTCGCCGGCTCGTGGCCATGCGATCAGCACAAAGTTATCCAGAGTCACCACACAATACGGGCCGAAACCCGATCGATCTTGGTCTAATAAAAGCACCCGTTACCCAAAGGGCTCCAGGCTCACTGCATGTATTAGCTCTAGAATTGCCACAGTTATCCAAGTAGGAAGAAACGATCTAAGGAACCATAACTGATTTAATGAGCCATTCGCGGTTTCGCCTTATTTCGGCATGTACTTAGACATGCATGGCTTAATCTTTGAGACAAGCATATGATTACTGGCAGGATCAACCAGGTAATCGTTCGACTGCGCGTCCGTCCTCGCCCTCGGCGGGCCGGACGCAGTCTGTGTGCGGCGGAGGCCACCTTCAGGCGCCCCAACACGCTTATTTTGCACTCCGAGATGACGGCGTTCGAGCTCGCTACGGCACAACCTTCCCGAAAGACGAGTGGGAGCCGTGCGGCAAGAAGCACGTTCATGCTCGCTCTTTTTCGTTGCATCGACTCGGTCGCGCCGTGCGGGTTGCCCAAGCCCGCTGCACTGTCGGTGGACCGGCCGGAACTAGCAACGGAGCCGAGACTGCAAAGCCGCCAGACGACGGGTCACGCCCGCGTCTTCGGCGCTTTCGCATCTGAATCGCCCGAGGACGACACGGAACACACCTCGATATCGTGGTAAAACGGCACCGTCCGACAACCAGCCCCTAACGCATCAAGCGGATGAGGCTGCAGACGACTGCCGTGGATTCCCCTGGAGCAGACCCGAGGACACGCTTGACGAGGCCGAAGCCCGCCGCATATCAGACACCCGGTCGCTTTCGCGTACGCCGCTCACGAGAACCCCCACATAATAGCAGCGATAAGTACCCAGACCTCCTTGGGCCCTAATACGAGCGTACTCGAGAAAATTTCACCGCGGGTGTGCCCCGAAACGTGTGGCATGTTGAGCGTGCCACAAGTCTACGTCGCTCTCAAACCCGCCGAGGTCGTAGAATTTGCGACCCTACTCACGAAATTCCCACCGAGGATACGGCCGCAAACGTACCGCACCTTGGGTAGGCCACGAGTTTGTGCAACACTACGCTGACGGCACAGCACCGAGGTCGTGCGCGCACGCACGGGAAAATTCCGCCGCGGTTTCTGCCGAAAACGTGAGGCACCACGACTCTCCGCAAGTTCGCGTCGACTGCGAAAGACCGAAGTCGTGAACGACGTGTCCGCTACTCGCCGCCGACACGCTGGACACCAAACGTACAACGACTCGACGGCGTCGTAGAGGCCCACGATGCGGTTTTCCTTAACGACGTCTCGGCGTGGCACCGACAGGTTAGAACGGCCGACCAACGTTCCCTGTCCGCCGTTCGGCTCAGTCGAAGGGCTCGGCGACTTCGGCAACGCTGCGAAGCCGCACGGTGACGCACGCCATGTCCCCATTTTTTTTTTTCTTTCTGCGTCTGCCGGGGTGCCCCTATAATAGCAGCGATAAGCACCCAGACCGCCGTGGGTCGCTCGCCCCGGCTGACGTGGTTTTTCGTACTCCTGCGGCGGTCGCCGTCAAGCACGTCCAAATACGCTACTTTCGTGGGCGCATTCACGCTCTTTCGCTTCGCCGGAGTGCCAGCACTCACTCTGCCAAAAACGGCGAACATCCGAGCGGCGGTTCCCACTTTTGCGTCGGCGTCGCAAACCCCGCCCCGGCAGACGAGGTTTGCCGTACTCGTGCGACGGTGGCCGGCGGGCACGTCGAAAGACGCCGATATCGTGCGCGAATTGGCGCACCTTGGCTTCACCGGAGTGCCGCCACTGACTCCTCCAAAAACGGCGAAGATCCGAGCGGCGCTTCCCACTTTCGCATCGGCGTCCCGAACTCCGCCCCGGCTGACGCGGTTTACCGTACTCGTGCGACGGTCGCCGGCGAGCACGTGGAAAGACGCCGATATCGTGCCCGAATCGGCTCCGTTCGGCTTCGCCGGAGTGCCAGCACTGGCTCGGCGAAAGACGACGAACATCCGAGCGACGGTTCTCACTATTGCGTACGCGTCGCAAACCCCGCCCCGGCAGACGCACTTTGCCGTACTCGTGCGACGGTCGCCGGCGAGCACGTAGAAAGACGCCGATATCGTGCCGGAATCGGCCCCGTTTGGCTTCGCCGGAGTGCCAGCACTCACTCGGCCACAAACGGCGAACATCCGAGCGGCGGTTCCCACTTAGCCGTCGGCGTCCCGAACTCCGCCCCGGCAGACGCGGTTGCCGAGCTCGTGCGACTAGCGACCGCGAAGCCGTCTCGCGACGCCGCTTTCGTGCGCGGCTCCCACTGCGACCTGGGTCACCCGAGGTCGACGAGCAAAAAAGAATGTCGAAAAAAAATTTTTTTTTTTTTTGCGTCTGCCGGGGTGCCCCTATAATAGCAGCGATAAGCACCCAGACCGCCATGGGTCGCTCGCCCCGGCTGACGTGGTTTTTCGTTTTCCTGCGGTGGTCGTCGTCAAGCACGTCCAAACACGCCACTTTCGTGGGCGCATTCGCGCTCTTTCGCTTCGCCGGAGTGCCAGCACTCACTCTGCCAAAAACGGCGAACATCCGAGCGGCGGTTCCCACTTTTGCGTCGGCGTCGCAAACCCCGCCCCGGCAGACGAGGTTTGCCGTACTCGTGCGACGGTGGCCGGCGGGCACGTCGAAAGACGCCGATATCGTGCGCGAATTGGCGCACCTTGGCTTCACCGGAGTGCCGCCACTGACTCCTCCAAAAACGGCGAAGATCCGAGCGGCGCTTCCCACTTTCGCATCGGCGTCCCGAACTCCGCCCCGGCTGACGCGGTTTACCGTACTCGTGCGACGGTCGCCGGCGAGCACGTGGAAAGACGCCGATATCGTGCCCGAATCGGCTCCGTTCGGCTTCGCCGGATTGCCAGCACTGGCTCGGCGAAAGACGACGAACATCCGAGCGACGGTTCTCACTATTGCGTACGCGTCGCAAACCCCGCCCCGGCAGACGCACTTTGCCGTACTCGTGCGACGGTCGCCGGCGAGCACGTAGAAAGACGCCGATATCGTGCCGGAATCGGCCCCGTTTGGCTTCGCCGGAGTGCCAGCACTCACTCGGCCACAAACGGCGAACATCCGAGCGGCGGTTCCCACTTAGCCGTCGGCGTCCCGAACTCCGCCCCGGCAGACGCGGTTGCCGAGCTCGTGCGACTAGCGACCGCGAAGCCGTCTCGCGACGCCGCTTTCGTGCGCGGCTCCCACTGCGACCTGGGTCACCCGAGGTCGACGAGCAAAAAAGAATGTCGAAAAAAAATTTTTTTTTTTTTGCGTCTGCCGGGGTGCCCCTATAATAGCAGCGATAAGCACCCAGACCGCCATGGGTCGCTCGCCCCGGCTGACGTGGTTTTTCGTTTTCCTGCGGTGGTCGTCGTCAAGCACGTCCAAACACGCCACTTTCGTGGGCGCATTCGCGCTCTTTCGCTTCGCCGGAGTGCCAGCACTCACTCTGCCAAAAACGGCGAACATCCTAGTGGCGGTTCCCACTTTTGCGTCGGCGTCGCCAACCCCGCCCCGGCATACGCGGTTTGCCGTACTCGTGCGGCGGTGGCCGGCGGGCACGTCGAAAGACACCGATATCGTGCGCGAGTCGATGCTTCTTGGTCTCGCAGGAGGGCCGCCACTCACTCCTGCAAAAACGGCGAAGATCCGAGCGGCGCTTCCCACTTTTTCGTCGGCGTCGCAAACCTCGCCCCGGCAGACGCGCTTTGCCGTACTCGTGCGACGGTCGCCGGCGAGCACGTCGAAATACGCCGATATCGTGCCCGAATCGGCCCCGTTTCGCTTCGCCGGAGTGCCAGCACTCGCTCGGCCAAAGACGACGAACATCCGAGCGACGGTTCCCACTATTGCGTACGCGTCGCGAACCCCGCCCCGGCAGACGCGGTTTGCCGTACTCGTGCGGCGGTGGCCGGCGGGCACGTCGAAAGACGCCGATATCGTGCACGAATTGGCGCTCCTTGGCTTCACCGGAGTGCCAGCACTCACTCGGCCAAAAACGGCGAACATCCGAGCAGCGGTACCCACTTAGCCGTCGGCATCCCGAACTCCGCGCCGGCTGACGCGGTTGCCGAGCTCGTGCGACTAGCGACCGCGAACGCGTCTCGCGACGCCGCTTTCGTGCGCGGCTCCCATTGCGACCTGGGTTACCCGAGCTCGACCAGCAAAAAAGAAGGTCGAAAATTTTTTTTTTTTTTTTCTGCGTCTGCCGGGGTGCCCCTATAATAGCAGCGATAAGCACCCAGACCGCCGTGTGTCGCTCGCCCCGGCTGACGTGGTTTTTCGTACTCCTGCAGCGGTCGCCGTCACGCACGTCCAAATACGCCACTTTCGTGGGCGCATTCGCGCTCTTTCGCGTCGCCGGAGTGCCAGCACTCACTCTGCCAAAAACGGCCAACATCCGAGCGGCGGTTCCCACTTTTGCGTCGGCGTCGTAAACCCCGCCCCGGCAGACGCGGTTTGCCCTACTCGTGCGACGGTCGCCGGCGAGCGCGTCGAAAGACGCCGATATCGTGCGCTAATTGGCGCTCCTTGGCTTCTCCGGAGTGCCGCCACTCACTCCTCCAAAAACGGCGAAGATCCGAGCGGCGTTCTCCACTTTCGCATCGGCGTCCCGAACTCCGCCCGGGCTGACGCGGTTTACCGTACTCGTGCGACGGTCGCCGGCGGGCACGTCGAAAGACGCCGATATCGTGCCGTAATCGGCCCCGTTTGGCTTCGCCCGAGTGCCAGCACTCACTCGGCCAAAAACGGCGAACATCCGAGCAGCGTTTCCCACTTTCGCATCGGCGTCCCGAAGCCCGCCCCGGCAGACGCGGTTTGCCCTACTCGAGCGACGGTCGCCGGCGATCACGTCGAAAGGCGCCGAATTCGTGCACGAATCGATGCTTCTTGGTCTCGCAGGAGGGCCGCCACTCACTCCTGCAAAAACGGCGAAGATCCGAGTTGCGCTTCCCACTTTTTCGTCGGCGTCCCGAACTACGCCCCGGCTGACGCGGTTTACCGTACTCGTGCGACGGTCGCCGGCGGGCACTTCAAAATACGCCGATTTCGTGGGCGCATTCACGCTGTTTCGCTTCCCCGGAGTGCCAACACTCACTCTGCCGAAAGCGGCGATCATCCGAGCGGCGGTTCCCACTTTTGCGTCGGCTTCGCAAACGGCGCCCCGGCAGACGCGCTCGTGCGACGTACTCGTGCGACGGTCGCCGGCGAGCACGTCGAAAGACGCCGATATCGTGCTCGAATCGACCCCGTTTCGCTTCGCCGGAGTGCTGCCAGTCACGGCGCAGAAAACGGCGAACAAGTGTTTTTTTTTTTTTTTTCCTAGAATTTGTGTTATAGAAGGCACATTTGATATCGGACGATAATTTTCAACTTTATCACGCGCACCGATTTTCGTGTAGAGGTTTGCAAGTTTATGGGAATTTCTCCACTTGGAATAATGCGATTTAGTAGTACTACGAGAACTTCATGGATGTACTCAAGGGTACGGGGCAAGTCAGTTACGTCAACACCTGCAGATTTTTTACACTTCAAACTGAAAATTGTTGGTTGTGAGTCCTCGTGTGATATTAAAGGCCGATTCGCTAACACATAGAACAAAGAAAGAAAGGAAGAAAAAACGCCCGCGCTCGCTCAAGAAACCTGGGTTCGCAACAAGTGGCAACAACAAGCAACCGAGCGAGTGCGCCAAAACCCGTGGCGGCCGAACAAACGCGAAGTCCCAACCGCGTCAGCCGGGGCGGCACGGGACAGGAAAAATCACTTCAGCCGGGGCGGCGGGGCACCGAATAAACCTCGTCACCTCGTCGCAGGATAAAAGAGGAAACAAAAAGTCTAAACAGCGTCTGCTGGAGCGAATGCGTAATAAAACAACAACAACAACAAAAAAAAAAAACACCCGCGCTCAAGAAGTCTGCAATCACCACAAAAGGCGACTGTGACCGAGCAGCGTCAGCCGGGGCCGTGCGGAAACGGAAAAACCGCGACTACCGGGGCGTCGAGGCACCGAAAAATCCACTTCAGCCGCGGCGAAAAAAAAAACAAAAAGAAAGACGGAGGGGGGGGGGGGGAACCACGTCTGCCGGGGCGAAGGAAAAAAAAAAACGCGTCTGCCGGGGCGAGCCCGGGTGCGGCACCACCGGGAAAACTGTGGCAAACAGACATGGCGATCGAGTGAGTGGGCCGCCAGCCAGGCTCAGCCAAAAAGTGCAAAGTCCGAACTGCGTCAGCCGGGGCGGCAAAAACCACGTCAGCCGGGGCGGCGCAAAAAACCGCGTCTGCCGGGGCGGCACGAAACCGCGTCAGCCGGGGCGGCGCGAAAACTGCGTCAGCCGGGGCGAAAGAAAAAAAAAAAAAAAAACGCGTCTGCCGGGGCGAGCCCGGGTGCGGCACCACCGGGAAAACTGTGGCAAACAGACATGGCGATCGAGTGAGTGGGCCGCCAGCCAGGCACAGCCGAAAAGTGCAAAGTCCGAACCGTGTCAGCCGGGGCGGCAAAAAACCGCGTCAGCCGGGGCGGCGCAAAAAACCGCGTCTGCCGGGGCGGCACGAAACCGCGTCAGCCGGGGCGGCGCGAAAACTGCGTCAGCCGGGGCGAGCCCGGGTGCGGCACCACCGGGAAAACTGTGGCAAACAGACATGGCGATCGAGTGAGTGGGCCGCCAGCCAGGCTCAGCCAAAAAGTGCCAAGTCCGAACTGCGTCAGCCGGGGCGGCAAAAAACCGCGTCAGCCGGGGCGGCGCAAAAAACCGCGTCTGCCGGGGCGGCGCGAAAACCGCGTCTGCCGGGGCGGCGCGAAAACTGCGTCAGCCGGGGCGAAAGAAAAAAAAAAACGCGTCTGCCGGGGCGAGCCCGGGTGCGGCACCACCGGGAAAACTGTGGCAAACAGACATGGCGATCGAGTGAGTGGGCCGCCAGCAAGGCTCAGCCAAAAAGTGCTAAGTCCGAACTGCGTCAGCTGGGGCGGCAAAAAACCGCGTCTGCCGGGGCGGCACGAAACCGCGTCAGCCGGGGCGGCGCGAAAACCGCGTCTGCCGGGGCGGCACGAAACCGCGTCAGCCGGGGCGGCGCGAAAACTGCGTCAGCCGGGGCGAGCCCGGGTGCGGCACCACCGGGAAAACTGTGGCAAACAGACATGGCGATCGAGTGAGTGGGCCGCCAGCCAGGCACAGCCGAAAAGTGCTAAGTCCGAACTGCGTCAGCCGGGGCGGCAAAAACCGCGTCAGCCGGGGCGGCGCGAAAACCGCGTCTGCCGGGGCGGCACGAAACCGCGTCAGCCGGGGCGGCGCGAAAACTGCGTCAGCCGGGGCGAGCCCGGGTGCGGCACCACCGGGAAAACTGTGGCTAACAGACATGGCGATCGAGTGAGTGGGCCACCAGCCAGGCTCAGCCAAAAAGTGCTAAGTCCGAACTGCGTCAGCCGGGGCGGCAAAAACCGCGTCAGCCGGGGCGGCGCAAAAAACCGCGTCTGCCGGGGCGGCACGAAACCGCGTCAGCCGGGGCGGCGCGAAAACTGCGTCAGCCGGGGCGAAAGAAAAAAAAAAAACGCGTCTGCCGGGGCGAGCCCGGGTGCGGCACCACCGGGAAAACTGTGGCAAACAGACATGGCGATCGAGTGAGTGGGCCGCCAGCCAGGCACAGCCGAAAAGTGCCAAGTCCGAACTGCGTCAGCCGGGGCGGCAAAAAACCGCGTCAGCCGGGGCGGCGCAAAAAACCGCGTCTGCCGGGGCGGCACGAAACCGCGTCAGCCGGGGCGGCGCGAAAACTGCGTCAGCCGGGGCGAGCCCGGGTGCGGCACCACCGGGAAAACTGTGGCAAACAGACATGGCGATCGAGTGAGTGGGCCGCCAGCCAGGCTCAGCCAAAAAGTGCCAAGTCCGAACTGCGTCAGCCGGGGCGGCAAAAAACCGCGTCAGCCGGGGCGGCGCAAAAAACCGCGTCTGCCGGGGCGGCGCGAAAACCGCGTCTGCCGGGGCGGCGCGAAAACTGCGTCAGCCGGGGCGAAAGAAAAAAAAAACGCGTCTGCCGGGGCGAGCCCGGGTGCGGCACCACCGGGAAAACTGTGGCAAACAGACATGGCGATCGAGTGAGTGGGCCGCCAGCAAGGCTCAGCCAAAAAGTGCCAAGTCCGAACTGCGTCAGCCGGGGCGGCAAAAAACCGCGTCTGCCGGGGCGGCACGAAACCGCGTCAGCCGGGGCGGCGCGAAAACCGCGTCTGCCGGGGCGGCACGAAACCGCGTCAGCCGGGGCGGCGCGAAAACTGCGTCAGCCGGGGCGAGCCCGGGTGCGGCACCACCGGGAAAACTGTGGCAAACAGACATGGCGATCGAGTGAGTGGGCCGCCAGCCAGGCACAGCCGAAAAGTGCTAAGTCCGAACTGCGTCAGCCGGGGCGGCAAAAACCGCGTCAGCCGGGGCGGCGCAAAAACCGCGTCTGCCGGGGCGAATGCAAAAAAAACAAAGAAAAAAGCCCGCGCTTAATCAAAAGAAAACAAAGAAAAAAGCTTGCGCTTAATCAAAAGAAAACAAACAAAAAAAGTTCGCGCTTAAGCCTGGCGGTGGAACCACCGGGGCAAACAGACCTGGCGATCGAGTGAGTGGGCCGCCAGCCGGGGTGAGCCAAAAAGTGCAAAGTCGGAACCGCGTCAGCCGGGGCGGCGCGAAAACCGCGTCAGCCGGGGCGGCGCAAAAACTGCGTCAGCCGGGGCGGCACGGAAAAACGAAAACCGCGTCAGCCGGGGCGGCACGGAAAAACGAAAACCGCGTCAGCCGGGGCGACATCAAAATGAGGAAAAAAAAAAACTGCCTTAAAACACCTGCGTACACTTTCATGCGTTTGGGCATATCTCTCTGTAACACGCGCGCCCCTCGTTACGCGCGGCACTCTGTTTTCTCCGACACCCATATTTCGGCGGCATGTGGCACGCGCGCCCGTCCCTACGCACGGCACACCGCAGTGCTTTCTCGATATTTTTCTTTTCCTCCAACACCGTCATCTATAGGCTTTTAGTGACCTGTTGCTCGTGGCAAAAGTTCGCTAGCTCTGACACCTCTTGCATGCGCACCGTTTTTGCGCACGGTGCTATGCCGCAAAGCACGGCAGTCGCATGCGTTTCTCTCAGGCACCTCTTTTTTGACACAACGCTGTGGTGCTTAGAAACACACCCGCCGCTTTTGCGCACAGAACTCCACCGTACAGCACGGTAGTCACGTTTGTTCCACACGAACAGCAGTGTGCATCGTGCTACGACACTTTGAAAGCTTTTTCTTCCGAGTCTCGACCGCGCTGTTCTTTTC
>NW_027464759.1:125000-127500 GCF_043290135.1 Rhipicephalus microplus | reverse complement strand
TCCCTGTCGAGGAATCTCTTTGCAAGCTCCCATAGCTTGTATGCTTGGTACGCTCTTGGCGGAGGTTTTGTTGTTAGACCTCTTAGCTCAGCCTCAATCACCTCACGGTGATTTACCTCGGGGATGACCAGGGAGGCGTCCTCAACAGCTTGCTCCCCAATGTCGGCTAGCACCTCCTGAGTGCTTCTTGGGTAGAGTCTGTTCTGTAGGTCTTCCACCAGCCTCTTGTAACCTTCCTGCCTTCTGTGCGATTTAATGCTGTGCAGCGTGCGGTGCGGAAACGCTCTTAGTAGCTGTGCATTGATGTCCCGGACCTTCTGGGATCTTAATTCAACCTCCTTAGTTGCCATCAGGTACTCCTCCTCCTTTTTCCATCTGGGCTTGAGTCTGGCCAGATTCACATCTTCGTTGTATTCTTCAAAATGCCGATGCCGGCGATGCTGGCTCAGGCCAATCTTGCTACCAAAGGTTGCAGTACATTCTGGACATTGGAATGTCGTTGTCATGGTTGATATGTGGCCTGTCATATTCGCGTCAGCCGGGGCGGCATTTTCGGAACAGCCGGTAGCTGCTCCGTTCTCAGAACCTTCCTCTGTGGGCTTGTTGCCCGAACGCTTTGGCATGCTGCTCCTTTGAGTGATTTCTCCGGGGGGCGACCCGCAGAACACAGGTTCACCTCCCTCGTCCTCGTCATCGGACGAACGTAAGTCGGGTGGAAGTACGAACTTCCTCCTGACCCTAGGTCCTACCCCCGTAGACATCCAGACTGACCCCACATGGACACTGTCAGCAGAATCGCGCGCATTCGCCGCATCAGTGCCAAGGGGAGCTGGTTGACCGGAGGGGACCGCAGGGGTTGCACCAAGAACTGGCTCCCCTGAATCAGCGTATGAAGCCACGTTTGAACTTGGCTCCTCCGCAGCATCAACAGACGCTTGGTCAGGTAGGGAGTTAATAACCCGCCTGTCCTTAGGCCTTGCCCCTGTCATTACCCAGGCTGACACCCCATGGCTGTCGGCTGAAGCGCGCGCCTTCACCGACCTACCACCAAGGGGAGCTGGGGAAGCAGAGGGGGCCATATGAGCATAGCATAATGTGCCTTCAGTGCGTTCAACCCACGTACAAGCCGTGGCCGTTGGCTCAATAACCATTGGCAGTACTGTGGCATGAATACCGTCCTGGCCTTTAGGGTCATTACCCTCAGGGCTCTCGGGTTCCATCAATTCTGCAATAGTTTCAGCTCGTTCACATCCGTGAACATCAACATCGATGCCTTCAGATCCCTCTTTCTCCGCATTGTGTTCTCTCGCTCCTTCATTCCCTTCAAATTTGCCTTCTGGAGCTTGCGCCATTTGCACATCTTCATCCCTATGACGCATCCTTGCTTTATGAATTTTCAGACCCTTCTCTGTGCGAAACGCCTTGTCGCAGACCCAACACTGGAATGATTCCTGCCTGGGGGAACTCCCTCCAGCGGTCGCATTGGAGCGCGCGGCTCTCCTGGCCTCTCTCGGCCCCACGCTTGGTGCGCCTGTCACTCGGCAGGCGTTTTCATCAGGTTTTCTGTTCGCCATAAGCCAAGCGTTTGATAAGCAACCAAAGAACAGTCTTTGGCGCTCAAGGTTGCCAGTATCGTTGCACCGGTAAAGGTGGCAGGGGGAACCACGAGCAGGTGATACTTGGACTTCTCCCCACAAGAGAGTCATAGTTACTCCCGCCGTTTACCCGCGCTTTTTTGAATTTCTTCACTTTGACATTCAGAGCACTGGGCAGAAATCACATTGCGTCAGCACCGATCAACGGCCCTCGCAATGCTTTGTTTTAATTAGACAGTCGGATTCCCCCGGTCCGTGCCAGTTCTGAGTTGGCTGTTTTCTGCCGGCCGAAGCAAGAACCTCAGGCGCGAAGCCCACGGAAAATGCACAGCTGTGGCTTTCCACAGGAAGGTCCCGACGCTGGTCCGGGCTCGGCCGCACCGCTTTTTACGGCGGCGAGCCTCGCCCAGTCCCGGTGCAGTGCCGTTCCTGCTTCTGGACCCCAGCCCGACCGGCTCAGCCCTCAGAGCCAATCCTTTTCCCAAGGTTACGGATCCGTTTTGCCGACTTCCCTTACCTACATTGGTCTATCGACTAGAGGCTGTTCACCTTGGAGACCTGCTGCGGATGTGGGTACGGTCCGGCACGAAAATCACACTCCCTCACTCGGATTTTCAAGGGCCGACAGGAGCGCACCGGACAGCGCAAGAGCCGCACTGCTCTACGGAGCCACCGTCCCTATCTCGGGGTGAACCCATTCCAGGGACTCGATCTCCTTACAGAGAAAAGAAAACTCTTCCCGGGGCTCCCATCGGCGTCTCCGAGCTGGTTTGCGTTGCCGCACTGGGCTCCGAAGAGCCGATCTCCGTAGCCGGGTTCGGGACTGTTAACCCGATTCCCTTTTGGTTGCAGCGGGGCGTCTCCGTATCACAGACTGAGCTGCACAAACGCGCCCGCTTCTGAAA